>NW_027193846.1:0-40519 GCF_032444005.1 Ranitomeya imitator | reverse complement strand
AGGCCTACATCATGTGGCAAACCGGTGAGCATGTGGCTCTATTAGTATAGGAGATACCTGAAAACATATCACACTTTTCATCATAGTGCTTTTACCAATGCATAAAATGCATGGAGAAGTCATTTCGAATGACTGGTCCTCAGTGTTGTGAGAACGATGACTGGTTAAAATTTTTGGTGGTTTCTTGTTCAGTCCATAGGCCTACATCATGTGGCAAACCGGTGAGCATGTGGCTCTATTAGTATAGGAGATACCTGAAAACATATCACACTTTTCATCATAGTGCTTTTACCAATGCATAAAATGCATGGAGAAGTCATTTCGAATGACTGGTCCTCAGTGTTGTGAGAACGATGACTGGTTAAAATTTTTGGTGGTTTCTTGTTCAGTCCATAGGCCTACATCATGTGGCAAACCGGTGAGCATGTGGCTCTATTAGTATAGGAGATACCTGAAAACATATCACACTTTTCATCATAGTGCTTTTACCAATGCATAAAATGCATGGAGAAGTCATTTCGAATGACTGGTCCTCAGTGTTGTGAGAACGATGACTGGTTAAAATTTTTGGTGGTTTCTTGTTCAGTCCATAGGCCTACATCATGTGGCAAACCGGTGAGCATGTGGCTCTATTAGTATAGGAGATACCTGAAAACATATCACACTTTTCATCATAGTGCTTTTACCAATGCATAAAATGCATGGAGAAGTCATTTCGAATGACTGGTCCTCAGTGTTGTGAGAACGATGACTGGTTAAAATTTTTGGTGGTTTCTTGTTCAGTCCATAGGCCTACATCATGTGGCAAACCGGTGAGCATGTGGCTCTATTAGTATAGGAGATACCTGAAAACATATCACACTTTTCATCATAGTGCTTTTACCAATGCATAAAATGCATGGAGAAGTCATTTCGAATGACTGGTCCTCAGTGTTGTGAGAACGATGACTGGTTAAAATTTTTGGTGGTTTCTTGTTCAGTCCATAGGCCTACATCATGTGGCAAACCGGTGAGCATGTGGCTCTATTAGTATAGGAGATACCTGAAAACATATCACACTTTTCATCATAGTGCTTTTACCAATGCATAAAATGCATGGAGAAGTCATTTCGAATGACTGGTCCTCAGTGTTGTGAGAACGATGACTGGTTAAAATTTTTGGTGGTTTCTTGTTCAGTCCATAGGCCTACATCATGTGGCAAACCGGTGAGCATGTGGCTCTATTAGTATAGGAGATACCTGAAAACATATCACACTTTTCATCATAGTGCTTTTACCAATGCATAAAATGCATGGAGAAGTCATTTCGAATGACTGGTCCTCAGTGTTGTGAGAACGATGACTGGTTAAAATTTTTGGTGGTTTCTTGTTCAGTCCATAGGCCTACATCATGTGGCAAACCGGTGAGCATGTGGCTCTATTAGTATAGGAGATACCTGAAAACATATCACACTTTTCATCATAGTGCTTTTACCAATGCATAAAATGCATGGAGAAGTCATTTCGAATGACTGGTCCTCAGTGTTGTGAGAACGATGACTGGTTAAAATTTTTGGTGGTTTCTTGTTCAGTCCATAGGCCTACATCATGTGGCAAACCGGTGAGCATGTGGCTCTATTAGTATAGGAGATACCTGAAAACATATCACACTTTTCATCATAGTGCTTTTACCAATGCATAAAATGCATGGAGAAGTCATTTCGAATGACTGGTCCTCAGTGTTGTGAGAACGATGACTGGTTAAAATTTTTGGTGGTTTCTTGTTCAGTCCATAGGCCTACATCATGTGGCAAACCGGTGAGCATGTGGCTCTATTAGTATAGGAGATACCTGAAAACATATCACACTTTTCATCATAGTGCTTTTACCAATGCATAAAATGCATGGAGAAGTCATTTCGAATGACTGGTCCTCAGTGTTGTGAGAACGATGACTGGTTAAAATTTTTGGTGGTTTCTTGTTCAGTCCATAGGCCTACATCATGTGGCAAACCGGTGAGCATGTGGCTCTATTAGTATAGGAGATACCTGAAAACATATCACACTTTTCATCATAGTGCTTTTACCAATGCATAAAATGCATGGAGAAGTCATTTCGAATGACTGGTCCTCAGTGTTGTGAGAACGATGACTGGTTAAAATTTTTGGTGGTTTCTTGTTCAGTCCATAGGCCTACATCATGTGGCAAACCGGTGAGCATGTGGCTCTATTAGTATAGGAGATACCTGAAAACATATCACACTTTTCATCATAGTGCTTTTACCAATGCATAAAATGCATGGAGAAGTCATTTCGAATGACTGGTCCTCAGTGTTGTGAGAACGATGACTGGTTAAAATTTTTGGTGGTTTCTTGTTCAGTCCATAGGCCTACATCATGTGGCAAACCGGTGAGCATGTGGCTCTATTAGTATAGGAGATACCTGAAAACATATCACACTTTTCATCATAGTGCTTTTACCAATGCATAAAATGCATGGAGAAGTCATTTCGAATGACTGGTCCTCAGTGTTGTGAGAACGATGACTGGTTAAAATTTTTGGTGGTTTCTTGTTCAGTCCATAGGCCTACATCATGTGGCAAACCGGTGAGCATGTGGCTCTATTAGTATAGGAGATACCTGAAAACATATCACACTTTTCATCATAGTGCTTTTACCAATGCATAAAATGCATGGAGAAGTCATTTCGAATGACTGGTCCTCAGTGTTGTGAGAACGATGACTGGTTAAAATTTTTGGTGGTTTCTTGTTCAGTCCATAGGCCTACATCATGTGGCAAACCGGTGAGCATGTGGCTCTATTAGTATAGGAGATACCTGAAAACATATCACACTTTTCATCATAGTGCTTTTACCAATGCATAAAATGCATGGAGAAGTCATTTCGAATGACTGGTCCTCAGTGTTGTGAGAACGATGACTGGTTAAAATTTTTGGTGGTTTCTTGTTCAGTCCATAGGCCTACATCATGTGGCAAACCGGTGAGCATGTGGCTCTATTAGTATAGGAGATACCTGAAAACATATCACACTTTTCATCATAGTGCTTTTACCAATGCATAAAATGCATGGAGAAGTCATTTCGAATGACTGGTCCTCAGTGTTGTGAGAACGATGACTGGTTAAAATTTTTGGTGGTTTCTTGTTCAGTCCATAGGCCTACATCATGTGGCAAACCGGTGAGCATGTGGCTCTATTAGTATAGGAGATACCTGAAAACATATCACACTTTTCATCATAGTGCTTTTACCAATGCATAAAATGCATGGAGAAGTCATTTCGAATGACTGGTCCTCAGTGTTGTGAGAACGATGACTGGTTAAAATTTTTGGTGGTTTCTTGTTCAGTCCATAGGCCTACATCATGTGGCAAACCGGTGAGCATGTGGCTCTATTAGTATAGGAGATACCTGAAAACATATCACACTTTTCATCATAGTGCTTTTACCAATGCATAAAATGCATGGAGAAGTCATTTCGAATGACTGGTCCTCAGTGTTGTGAGAACGATGACTGGTTAAAATTTTTGGTGGTTTCTTGTTCAGTCCATAGGCCTACATCATGTGGCAAACCGGTGAGCATGTGGCTCTATTAGTATAGGAGATACCTGAAAACATATCACACTTTTCATCATAGTGCTTTTACCAATGCATAAAATGCATGGAGAAGTCATTTCGAATGACTGGTCCTCAGTGTTGTGAGAACGATGACTGGTTAAAATTTTTGGTGGTTTCTTGTTCAGTCCATAGGCCTACATCATGTGGCAAACCGGTGAGCATGTGGCTCTATTAGTATAGGAGATACCTGAAAACATATCACACTTTTCATCATAGTGCTTTTACCAATGCATAAAATGCATGGAGAAGTCATTTCGAATGACTGGTCCTCAGTGTTGTGAGAACGATGACTGGTTAAAATTTTTGGTGGTTTCTTGTTCAGTCCATAGGCCTACATCATGTGGCAAACCGGTGAGCATGTGGCTCTATTAGTATAGGAGATACCTGAAAACATATCACACTTTTCATCATAGTGCTTTTACCAATGCATAAAATGCATGGAGAAGTCATTTCGAATGACTGGTCCTCAGTGTTGTGAGAACGATGACTGGTTAAAATTTTTGGTGGTTTCTTGTTCAGTCCATAGGCCTACATCATGTGGCAAACCGGTGAGCATGTGGCTCTATTAGTATAGGAGATACCTGAAAACATATCACACTTTTCATCATAGTGCTTTTACCAATGCATAAAATGCATGGAGAAGTCATTTCGAATGACTGGTCCTCAGTGTTGTGAGAACGATGACTGGTTAAAATTTTTGGTGGTTTCTTGTTCAGTCCATAGGCCTACATCATGTGGCAAACCGGTGAGCATGTGGCTCTATTAGTATAGGAGATACCTGAAAACATATCACACTTTTCATCATAGTGCTTTTACCAATGCATAAAATGCATGGAGAAGTCATTTCGAATGACTGGTCCTCAGTGTTGTGAGAACGATGACTGGTTAAAATTTTTGGTGGTTTCTTGTTCAGTCCATAGGCCTACATCATGTGGCAAACCGGTGAGCATGTGGCTCTATTAGTATAGGAGATACCTGAAAACATATCACACTTTTCATCATAGTGCTTTTACCAATGCATAAAATGCATGGAGAAGTCATTTCGAATGACTGGTCCTCAGTGTTGTGAGAACGATGACTGGTTAAAATTTTTGGTGGTTTCTTGTTCAGTCCATAGGCCTACATCATGTGGCAAACCGGTGAGCATGTGGCTCTATTAGTATAGGAGATACCTGAAAACATATCACACTTTTCATCATAGTGCTTTTACCAATGCATAAAATGCATGGAGAAGTCATTTCGAATGACTGGTCCTCAGTGTTGTGAGAACGATGACTGGTTAAAATTTTTGGTGGTTTCTTGTTCAGTCCATAGGCCTACATCATGTGGCAAACCGGTGAGCATGTGGCTCTATTAGTATAGGAGATACCTGAAAACATATCACACTTTTCATCATAGTGCTTTTACCAATGCATAAAATGCATGGAGAAGTCATTTCGAATGACTGGTCCTCAGTGTTGTGAGAACGATGACTGGTTAAAATTTTTGGTGGTTTCTTGTTCAGTCCATAGGCCTACATCATGTGGCAAACCGGTGAGCATGTGGCTCTATTAGTATAGGAGATACCTGAAAACATATCACACTTTTCATCATAGTGCTTTTACCAATGCATAAAATGCATGGAGAAGTCATTTCGAATGACTGGTCCTCAGTGTTGTGAGAACGATGACTGGTTAAAATTTTTGGTGGTTTCTTGTTCAGTCCATAGGCCTACATCATGTGGCAAACCGGTGAGCATGTGGCTCTATTAGTATAGGAGATACCTGAAAACATATCACACTTTTCATCATAGTGCTTTTACCAATGCATAAAATGCATGGAGAAGTCATTTCGAATGACTGGTCCTCAGTGTTGTGAGAACGATGACTGGTTAAAATTTTTGGTGGTTTCTTGTTCAGTCCATAGGCCTACATCATGTGGCAAACCGGTGAGCATGTGGCTCTATTAGTATAGGAGATACCTGAAAACATATCACACTTTTCATCATAGTGCTTTTACCAATGCATAAAATGCATGGAGAAGTCATTTCGAATGACTGGTCCTCAGTGTTGTGAGAACGATGACTGGTTAAAATTTTTGGTGGTTTCTTGTTCAGTCCATAGGCCTACATCATGTGGCAAACCGGTGAGCATGTGGCTCTATTAGTATAGGAGATACCTGAAAACATATCACACTTTTCATCATAGTGCTTTTACCAATGCATAAAATGCATGGAGAAGTCATTTCGAATGACTGGTCCTCAGTGTTGTGAGAACGATGACTGGTTAAAATTTTTGGTGGTTTCTTGTTCAGTCCATAGGCCTACATCATGTGGCAAACCGGTGAGCATGTGGCTCTATTAGTATAGGAGATACCTGAAAACATATCACACTTTTCATCATAGTGCTTTTACCAATGCATAAAATGCATGGAGAAGTCATTTCGAATGACTGGTCCTCAGTGTTGTGAGAACGATGACTGGTTAAAATTTTTGGTGGTTTCTTGTTCAGTCCATAGGCCTACATCATGTGGCAAACCGGTGAGCATGTGGCTCTATTAGTATAGGAGATACCTGAAAACATATCACACTTTTCATCATAGTGCTTTTACCAATGCATAAAATGCATGGAGAAGTCATTTCGAATGACTGGTCCTCAGTGTTGTGAGAACGATGACTGGTTAAAATTTTTGGTGGTTTCTTGTTCAGTCCATAGGCCTACATCATGTGGCAAACCGGTGAGCATGTGGCTCTATTAGTATAGGAGATACCTGAAAACATATCACACTTTTCATCATAGTGCTTTTACCAATGCATAAAATGCATGGAGAAGTCATTTCGAATGACTGGTCCTCAGTGTTGTGAGAACGATGACTGGTTAAAATTTTTGGTGGTTTCTTGTTCAGTCCATAGGCCTACATCATGTGGCAAACCGGTGAGCATGTGGCTCTATTAGTATAGGAGATACCTGAAAACATATCACACTTTTCATCATAGTGCTTTTACCAATGCATAAAATGCATGGAGAAGTCATTTCGAATGACTGGTCCTCAGTGTTGTGAGAACGATGACTGGTTAAAATTTTTGGTGGTTTCTTGTTCAGTCCATAGGCCTACATCATGTGGCAAACCGGTGAGCATGTGGCTCTATTAGTATAGGAGATACCTGAAAACATATCACACTTTTCATCATAGTGCTTTTACCAATGCATAAAATGCATGGAGAAGTCATTTCGAATGACTGGTCCTCAGTGTTGTGAGAACGATGACTGGTTAAAATTTTTGGTGGTTTCTTGTTCAGTCCATAGGCCTACATCATGTGGCAAACCGGTGAGCATGTGGCTCTATTAGTATAGGAGATACCTGAAAACATATCACACTTTTCATCATAGTGCTTTTACCAATGCATAAAATGCATGGAGAAGTCATTTCGAATGACTGGTCCTCAGTGTTGTGAGAACGATGACTGGTTAAAATTTTTGGTGGTTTCTTGTTCAGTCCATAGGCCTACATCATGTGGCAAACCGGTGAGCATGTGGCTCTATTAGTATAGGAGATACCTGAAAACATATCACACTTTTCATCATAGTGCTTTTACCAATGCATAAAATGCATGGAGAAGTCATTTCGAATGACTGGTCCTCAGTGTTGTGAGAACGATGACTGGTTAAAATTTTTGGTGGTTTCTTGTTCAGTCCATAGGCCTACATCATGTGGCAAACCGGTGAGCATGTGGCTCTATTAGTATAGGAGATACCTGAAAACATATCACACTTTTCATCATAGTGCTTTTACCAATGCATAAAATGCATGGAGAAGTCATTTCGAATGACTGGTCCTCAGTGTTGTGAGAACGATGACTGGTTAAAATTTTTGGTGGTTTCTTGTTCAGTCCATAGGCCTACATCATGTGGCAAACCGGTGAGCATGTGGCTCTATTAGTATAGGAGATACCTGAAAACATATCACACTTTTCATCATAGTGCTTTTACCAATGCATAAAATGCATGGAGAAGTCATTTCGAATGACTGGTCCTCAGTGTTGTGAGAACGATGACTGGTTAAAATTTTTGGTGGTTTCTTGTTCAGTCCATAGGCCTACATCATGTGGCAAACCGGTGAGCATGTGGCTCTATTAGTATAGGAGATACCTGAAAACATATCACACTTTTCATCATAGTGCTTTTACCAATGCATAAAATGCATGGAGAAGTCATTTCGAATGACTGGTCCTCAGTGTTGTGAGAACGATGACTGGTTAAAATTTTTGGTGGTTTCTTGTTCAGTCCATAGGCCTACATCATGTGGCAAACCGGTGAGCATGTGGCTCTATTAGTATAGGAGATACCTGAAAACATATCACACTTTTCATCATAGTGCTTTTACCAATGCATAAAATGCATGGAGAAGTCATTTCGAATGACTGGTCCTCAGTGTTGTGAGAACGATGACTGGTTAAAATTTTTGGTGGTTTCTTGTTCAGTCCATAGGCCTACATCATGTGGCAAACCGGTGAGCATGTGGCTCTATTAGTATAGGAGATACCTGAAAACATATCACACTTTTCATCATAGTGCTTTTACCAATGCATAAAATGCATGGAGAAGTCATTTCGAATGACTGGTCCTCAGTGTTGTGAGAACGATGACTGGTTAAAATTTTTGGTGGTTTCTTGTTCAGTCCATAGGCCTACATCATGTGGCAAACCGGTGAGCATGTGGCTCTATTAGTATAGGAGATACCTGAAAACATATCACACTTTTCATCATAGTGCTTTTACCAATGCATAAAATGCATGGAGAAGTCATTTCGAATGACTGGTCCTCAGTGTTGTGAGAACGATGACTGGTTAAAATTTTTGGTGGTTTCTTGTTCAGTCCATAGGCCTACATCATGTGGCAAACCGGTGAGCATGTGGCTCTATTAGTATAGGAGATACCTGAAAACATATCACACTTTTCATCATAGTGCTTTTACCAATGCATAAAATGCATGGAGAAGTCATTTCGAATGACTGGTCCTCAGTGTTGTGAGAACGATGACTGGTTAAAATTTTTGGTGGTTTCTTGTTCAGTCCATAGGCCTACATCATGTGGCAAACCGGTGAGCATGTGGCTCTATTAGTATAGGAGATACCTGAAAACATATCACACTTTTCATCATAGTGCTTTTACCAATGCATAAAATGCATGGAGAAGTCATTTCGAATGACTGGTCCTCAGTGTTGTGAGAACGATGACTGGTTAAAATTTTTGGTGGTTTCTTGTTCAGTCCATAGGCCTACATCATGTGGCAAACCGGTGAGCATGTGGCTCTATTAGTATAGGAGATACCTGAAAACATATCACACTTTTCATCATAGTGCTTTTACCAATGCATAAAATGCATGGAGAAGTCATTTCGAATGACTGGTCCTCAGTGTTGTGAGAACGATGACTGGTTAAAATTTTTGGTGGTTTCTTGTTCAGTCCATAGGCCTACATCATGTGGCAAACCGGTGAGCATGTGGCTCTATTAGTATAGGAGATACCTGAAAACATATCACACTTTTCATCATAGTGCTTTTACCAATGCATAAAATGCATGGAGAAGTCATTTCGAATGACTGGTCCTCAGTGTTGTGAGAACGATGACTGGTTAAAATTTTTGGTGGTTTCTTGTTCAGTCCATAGGCCTACATCATGTGGCAAACCGGTGAGCATGTGGCTCTATTAGTATAGGAGATACCTGAAAACATATCACACTTTTCATCATAGTGCTTTTACCAATGCATAAAATGCATGGAGAAGTCATTTCGAATGACTGGTCCTCAGTGTTGTGAGAACGATGACTGGTTAAAATTTTTGGTGGTTTCTTGTTCAGTCCATAGGCCTACATCATGTGGCAAACCGGTGAGCATGTGGCTCTATTAGTATAGGAGATACCTGAAAACATATCACACTTTTCATCATAGTGCTTTTACCAATGCATAAAATGCATGGAGAAGTCATTTCGAATGACTGGTCCTCAGTGTTGTGAGAACGATGACTGGTTAAAATTTTTGGTGGTTTCTTGTTCAGTCCATAGGCCTACATCATGTGGCAAACCGGTGAGCATGTGGCTCTATTAGTATAGGAGATACCTGAAAACATATCACACTTTTCATCATAGTGCTTTTACCAATGCATAAAATGCATGGAGAAGTCATTTCGAATGACTGGTCCTCAGTGTTGTGAGAACGATGACTGGTTAAAATTTTTGGTGGTTTCTTGTTCAGTCCATAGGCCTACATCATGTGGCAAACCGGTGAGCATGTGGCTCTATTAGTATAGGAGATACCTGAAAACATATCACACTTTTCATCATAGTGCTTTTACCAATGCATAAAATGCATGGAGAAGTCATTTCGAATGACTGGTCCTCAGTGTTGTGAGAACGATGACTGGTTAAAATTTTTGGTGGTTTCTTGTTCAGTCCATAGGCCTACATCATGTGGCAAACCGGTGAGCATGTGGCTCTATTAGTATAGGAGATACCTGAAAACATCACACTTTTCATCATAGTGCTTTTACCAATGCATAAAATGCATGGAGAAGTCATTTCGAATGACTGGTCCTCAGTGTTGTGAGAACGATGACTGGTTAAAATTTTTGGTGGTTTCTTGTTCAGTCCATAGGCCTACATCATGTGGCAAACCGGTGAGCATGTGGCTCTATTAGTATAGGAGATACCTGAAAACATATCACACTTTTCATCATAGTGCTTTTACCAATGCATAAAATGCATGGAGAAGTCATTTCGAATGACTGGTCCTCAGTGTTGTGAGAACGATGACTGGCTAATATTTTTGGTGGTTTCTTGTTCAGTCCATAGGCCTACATCATGTGGCAAAACGGTGAGCATGTGGCTCCATTAGTATAGAAGATACCTGAAAACATATCACACTTTTCATCATAGTGCTTTTACCAATGCATAAAATGCATGGAGAAGTCATTTCGAATGACTGGTCCTCAGTGTTGTGAGAACGATGACTGGTTAAAATTTTTGGTGGTTTCTTGTTCAGTCCATAGGCCTACATCATGTGGCAAACCGGTGAGCATGTGGCTCTATTAGTATAGGAGATACCTGAAAACATATCACACTTTTCATCATAGTGCTTTTACCAATGCATAAAATGCATGGAGAAGTCATTTCGAATGACTGGTCCTCAGTGTTGTGAGAACGATGACTGGTTAAAATTTTTGGTGGTTTCTTGTTCAGTCCATAGGCCTACATCATGTGGCAAACCGGTGAGCATGTGGCTCTATTAGTATAGGAGATACCTGAAAACATATCACACTTTTCATCATAGTGCTTTTACCAATGCATAAAATGCATGGAGAAGTCATTTCGAATGACTGGTCCTCAGTGTTGTGAGAACGATGACTGGTTAAAATTTTTGGTGGTTTCTTGTTCAGTCCATAGGCCTACATCATGTGGCAAACCGGTGAGCATGTGGCTCTATTAGTATAGGAGATACCTGAAAACATATCACACTTTTCATCATAGTGCTTTTACCAATGCATAAAATGCATGGAGAAGTCATTTCGAATGACTGGTCCTCAGTGTTGTGAGAACGATGACTGGTTAAAATTTTTGGTGGTTTCTTGTTCAGTCCATAGGCCTACATCATGTGGCAAACCGGTGAGCATGTGGCTCTATTAGTATAGGAGATACCTGAAAACATCACACTTTTCATCATAGTGCTTTTACCAATGCATAAAATGCATGGAGAAGTCATTTCGAATGACTGGTCCTCAGTGTTGTGAGAACGATGACTGGTTAAAATTTTTGGTGGTTTCTTGTTCAGTCCATAGGCCTACATCATGTGGCAAACCGGTGAGCATGTGGCTCTATTAGTATAGGAGATACCTGAAAACATATCACACTTTTCATCATAGTGCTTTTACCAATGCATAAAATGCATGGAGAAGTCATTTCGAATGACTGGTCCTCAGTGTTGTGAGAACGATGACTGGTTAAAATTTTTGGTGGTTTCTTGTTCAGGCCATAGGCCTACATCATGTGGCAAACCGGTGAGCATGTGGCTCTATTAGTATAGGAGATACCTGAAAACATATCACACTTTTCATCATAGTGCTTTTACCAATGCATAAAATGCATGGAGAAGTCATTTCGAATGACTGGTCCTCAGTGTTGTGAGAACGATGACTGGTTAAAATTTTTGGTGGTTTCTTGTTCAGTCCATAGGCCTACATCATGTGGCAAACCGGTGAGCATGTGGCTCTATTAGTATAGGAGATACCTGAAAACATATCACACTTTTCATCATAGTGCTTTTACCAATGCATAAAATGCATGGAGAAGTCATTTCGAATGACTGGTCCTCAGTGTTGTGAGAACGATGACTGGTTAAAATTTTTGGTGGTTTCTTGTTCAGTCCATAGGCCTACATCATGTGGCAAACCGGTGAGCATGTGGCTCTATTAGTATAGGAGATACCTGAAAACATATCACACTTTTCATCATAGTGCTTTTACCAATGCATAAAATGCATGGAGAAGTCATTTCGAATGACTGGTCCTCAGTGTTGTGAGAACGATGACTGGTTAAAATTTTTGGTGGTTTCTTGTTCAGTCCATAGGCCTACATCATGTGGCAAACCGGTGAGCATGTGGCTCTATTAGTATAGGAGATACCTGAAAACATCACACTTTTCATCATACTGCTTTTACCAATGCATAAAATGCATGGAGAAGTCATTTCGAATGACTGGTCCTCAGTGTTGTGAGAACGATGACTGGTTAAAATTTTTGGTGGTTTCTTGTTCAGTCCATAGGCCTACATCATGTGGCAAACCGGTGAGCATGTGGCTCTATTAGTATAGGAGATACCTGAAAACATATCACACTTTTCATCATAGTGCTTTTACCAATGCATAAAATGCATGGAGAAGTCATTTCGAATGACTGGTCCTCAGTGTTGTGAGAACGATGACTGGTTAAAATTTTTGGTGGTTTCTTGTTCAGGCCATAGGCCTACATCATGTGGCAAACCGGTGAGCATGTGGCTCTATTAGTATAGGAGATACCTGAAAACATATCACACTTTTCATCATAGTGCTTTTACCAATGCATAAAATGCATGGAGAAGTCATTTCGAATGACTGGTCCTCAGTGTTGTGAGAACGATGACTGGTTAAAATTTTTGGTGGTTTCTTGTTCAGTCCATAGGCCTACATCATGTGGCAAACCGGTGAGCATGTGGCTCTATTAGTATAGGAGATACCTGAAAACATATCACACTTTTCATCATAGTGCTTTTACCAATGCATAAAATGCATGGAGAAGTCATTTCGAATGACTGGTCCTCAGTGTTGTGAGAACGATGACTGGTTAAAATTTTTGGTGGTTTCTTGTTCAGTCCATAGGCCTACATCATGTGGCAAACCGGTGAGCATGTGGCTCTATTAGTATAGGAGATACCTGAAAACATATCACACTTTTCATCATAGTGCTTTTACCAATGCATAAAATGCATGGAGAAGTCATTTCGAATGACTGGTCCTCAGTGTTGTGAGAACGATGACTGGTTAAAATTTTTGGTGGTTTCTTGTTCAGTCCATAGGCCTACATCATGTGGCAAACCGGTGAGCATGTGGCTCTATTAGTATAGGAGATACCTGAAAACATATCACACTTTTCATCATAGTGCTTTTACCAATGCATAAAATGCATGGAGAAGTCATTTCGAATGACTGGTCCTCAGTGTTGTGAGAACGATGACTGGTTAAAATTTTTGGTGGTTTCTTGTTCAGTCCATAGGCCTACATCATGTGGCAAACCGGTGAGCATGTGGCTCTATTAGTATAGGAGATACCTGAAAACATATCACACTTTTCATCATAGTGCTTTTACCAATGCATAAAATGCATGGAGAAGTCATTTCGAATGACTGGTCCTCAGTGTTGTGAGAACGATGACTGGTTAAAATTTTTGGTGGTTTCTTGTTCAGTCCATAGGCCTACATCATGTGGCAAACCGGTGAGCATGTGGCTCTATTAGTATAGGAGATACCTGAAAACATATCACACTTTTCATCATAGTGCTTTTACCAATGCATAAAATGCATGGAGAAGTCATTTCGAATGACTGGTCCTCAGTGTTGTGAGAACGATGACTGGTTAAAATTTTTGGTGGTTTCTTGTTCAGTCCATAGGCCTACATCATGTGGCAAACCGGTGAGCATGTGGCTCTATTAGTATAGGAGATACCTGAAAACATATCACACTTTTCATCATAGTGCTTTTACCAATGCATAAAATGCATGGAGAAGTCATTTCGAATGACTGGTCCTCAGTGTTGTGAGAACGATGACTGGTTAAAATTTTTGGTGGTTTCTTGTTCAGTCCATAGGCCTACATCATGTGGCAAACCGGTGAGCATGTGGCTCTATTAGTATAGGAGATACCTGAAAACATATCACACTTTTCATCATAGTGCTTTTACCAATGCATAAAATGCATGGAGAAGTCATTTCGAATGACTGGTCCTCAGTGTTGTGAGAACGATGACTGGTTAAAATTTTTGGTGGTTTCTTGTTCAGTCCATAGGCCTACATCATGTGGCAAACCGGTGAGCATGTGGCTCTATTAGTATAGGAGATACCTGAAAACATATCACACTTTTCATCATAGTGCTTTTACCAATGCATAAAATGCATGGAGAAGTCATTTCGAATGACTGGTCCTCAGTGTTGTGAGAACGATGACTGGTTAAAATTTTTGGTGGTTTCTTGTTCAGTCCATAGGCCTACATCATGTGGCAAACCGGTGAGCATGTGGCTCTATTAGTATAGGAGATACCTGAAAACATATCACACTTTTCATCATAGTGCTTTTACCAATGCATAAAATGCATGGAGAAGTCATTTCGAATGACTGGTCCTCAGTGTTGTGAGAACGATGACTGGTTAAAATTTTTGGTGGTTTCTTGTTCAGTCCATAGGCCTACATCATGTGGCAAACCGGTGAGCATGTGGCTCTATTAGTATAGGAGATACCTGAAAACATATCACACTTTTCATCATAGTGCTTTTACCAATGCATAAAATGCATGGAGAAGTCATTTCGAATGACTGGTCCTCAGTGTTGTGAGAACGATGACTGGTTAAAATTTTTGGTGGTTTCTTGTTCAGTCCATAGGCCTACATCATGTGGCAAACCGGTGAGCATGTGGCTCTATTAGTATAGGAGATACCTGAAAACATATCACACTTTTCATCATAGTGCTTTTACCAATGCATAAAATGCATGGAGAAGTCATTTCGAATGACTGGTCCTCAGTGTTGTGAGAACGATGACTGGTTAAAATTTTTGGTGGTTTCTTGTTCAGTCCATAGGCCTACATCATGTGGCAAACCGGTGAGCATGTGGCTCTATTAGTATAGGAGATACCTGAAAACATATCACACTTTTCATCATAGTGCTTTTACCAATGCATAAAATGCATGGAGAAGTCATTTCGAATGACTGGTCCTCAGTGTTGTGAGAACGATGACTGGTTAAAATTTTTGGTGGTTTCTTGTTCAGTCCATAGGCCTACATCATGTGGCAAACCGGTGAGCATGTGGCTCTATTAGTATAGGAGATACCTGAAAACATATCACACTTTTCATCATAGTGCTTTTACCAATGCATAAAATGCATGGAGAAGTCATTTCGAATGACTGGTCCTCAGTGTTGTGAGAACGATGACTGGTTAAAATTTTTGGTGGTTTCTTGTTCAGTCCATAGGCCTACATCATGTGGCAAACCGGTGAGCATGTGGCTCTATTAGTATAGGAGATACCTGAAAACATATCACACTTTTCATCATAGTGCTTTTACCAATGCATAAAATGCATGGAGAAGTCATTTCGAATGACTGGTCCTCAGTGTTGTGAGAACGATGACTGGTTAAAATTTTTGGTGGTTTCTTGTTCAGTCCATAGGCCTACATCATGTGGCAAACCGGTGAGCATGTGGCTCTATTAGTATAGGAGATACCTGAAAACATATCACACTTTTCATCATAGTGCTTTTACCAATGCATAAAATGCATGGAGAAGTCATTTCGAATGACTGGTCCTCAGTGTTGTGAGAACGATGACTGGTTAAAATTTTTGGTGGTTTCTTGTTCAGTCCATAGGCCTACATCATGTGGCAAACCGGTGAGCATGTGGCTCTATTAGTATAGGAGATACCTGAAAACATATCACACTTTTCATCATAGTGCTTTTACCAATGCATAAAATGCATGGAGAAGTCATTTCGAATGACTGGTCCTCAGTGTTGTGAGAACGATGACTGGTTAAAATTTTTGGTGGTTTCTTGTTCAGTCCATAGGCCTACATCATGTGGCAAACCGGTGAGCATGTGGCTCTATTAGTATAGGAGATACCTGAAAACATATCACACTTTTCATCATAGTGCTTTTACCAATGCATAAAATGCATGGAGAAGTCATTTCGAATGACTGGTCCTCAGTGTTGTGAGAACGATGACTGGTTAAAATTTTTGGTGGTTTCTTGTTCAGTCCATAGGCCTACATCATGTGGCAAACCGGTGAGCATGTGGCTCTATTAGTATAGGAGATACCTGAAAACATATCACACTTTTCATCATAGTGCTTTTACCAATGCATAAAATGCATGGAGAAGTCATTTCGAATGACTGGTCCTCAGTGTTGTGAGAACGATGACTGGTTAAAATTTTTGGTGGTTTCTTGTTCAGTCCATAGGCCTACATCATGTGGCAAACCGGTGAGCATGTGGCTCTATTAGTATAGGAGATACCTGAAAACATATCACACTTTTCATCATAGTGCTTTTACCAATGCATAAAATGCATGGAGAAGTCATTTCGAATGACTGGTCCTCAGTGTTGTGAGAACGATGACTGGTTAAAATTTTTGGTGGTTTCTTGTTCAGTCCATAGGCCTACATCATGTGGCAAACCGGTGAGCATGTGGCTCTATTAGTATAGGAGATACCTGAAAACATATCACACTTTTCATCATAGTGCTTTTACCAATGCATAAAATGCATGGAGAAGTCATTTCGAATGACTGGTCCTCAGTGTTGTGAGAACGATGACTGGTTAAAATTTTTGGTGGTTTCTTGTTCAGTCCATAGGCCTACATCATGTGGCAAACCGGTGAGCATGTGGCTCTATTAGTATAGGAGATACCTGAAAACATATCACACTTTTCATCATAGTGCTTTTACCAATGCATAAAATGCATGGAGAAGTCATTTCGAATGACTGGTCCTCAGTGTTGTGAGAACGATGACTGGTTAAAATTTTTGGTGGTTTCTTGTTCAGTCCATAGGCCTACATCATGTGGCAAACCGGTGAGCATGTGGCTCTATTAGTATAGGAGATACCTGAAAACATATCACACTTTTCATCATAGTGCTTTTACCAATGCATAAAATGCATGGAGAAGTCATTTCGAATGACTGGTCCTCAGTGTTGTGAGAACGATGACTGGTTAAAATTTTTGGTGGTTTCTTGTTCAGTCCATAGGCCTACATCATGTGGCAAACCGGTGAGCATGTGGCTCTATTAGTATAGGAGATACCTGAAAACATATCACACTTTTCATCATAGTGCTTTTACCAATGCATAAAATGCATGGAGAAGTCATTTCGAATGACTGGTCCTCAGTGTTGTGAGAACGATGACTGGTTAAAATTTTTGGTGGTTTCTTGTTCAGTCCATAGGCCTACATCATGTGGCAAACCGGTGAGCATGTGGCTCTATTAGTATAGGAGATACCTGAAAACATATCACACTTTTCATCATAGTGCTTTTACCAATGCATAAAATGCATGGAGAAGTCATTTCGAATGACTGGTCCTCAGTGTTGTGAGAACGATGACTGGTTAAAATTTTTGGTGGTTTCTTGTTCAGTCCATAGGCCTACATCATGTGGCAAACCGGTGAGCATGTGGCTCTATTAGTATAGGAGATACCTGAAAACATATCACACTTTTCATCATAGTGCTTTTACCAATGCATAAAATGCATGGAGAAGTCATTTCGAATGACTGGTCCTCAGTGTTGTGAGAACGATGACTGGTTAAAATTTTTGGTGGTTTCTTGTTCAGTCCATAGGCCTACATCATGTGGCAAACCGGTGAGCATGTGGCTCTATTAGTATAGGAGATACCTGAAAACATATCACACTTTTCATCATAGTGCTTTTACCAATGCATAAAATGCATGGAGAAGTCATTTCGAATGACTGGTCCTCAGTGTTGTGAGAACGATGACTGGTTAAAATTTTTGGTGGTTTCTTGTTCAGTCCATAGGCCTACATCATGTGGCAAACCGGTGAGCATGTGGCTCTATTAGTATAGGAGATACCTGAAAACATATCACACTTTTCATCATAGTGCTTTTACCAATGCATAAAATGCATGGAGAAGTCATTTCGAATGACTGGTCCTCAGTGTTGTGAGAACGATGACTGGTTAAAATTTTTGGTGGTTTCTTGTTCAGTCCATAGGCCTACATCATGTGGCAAACCGGTGAGCATGTGGCTCTATTAGTATAGGAGATACCTGAAAACATATCACACTTTTCATCATAGTGCTTTTACCAATGCATAAAATGCATGGAGAAGTCATTTCGAATGACTGGTCCTCAGTGTTGTGAGAACGATGACTGGTTAAAATTTTTGGTGGTTTCTTGTTCAGTCCATAGGCCTACATCATGTGGCAAACCGGTGAGCATGTGGCTCTATTAGTATAGGAGATACCTGAAAACATATCACACTTTTCATCATAGTGCTTTTACCAATGCATAAAATGCATGGAGAAGTCATTTCGAATGACTGGTCCTCAGTGTTGTGAGAACGATGACTGGTTAAAATTTTTGGTGGTTTCTTGTTCAGTCCATAGGCCTACATCATGTGGCAAACCGGTGAGCATGTGGCTCTATTAGTATAGGAGATACCTGAAAACATATCACACTTTTCATCATAGTGCTTTTACCAATGCATAAAATGCATGGAGAAGTCATTTCGAATGACTGGTCCTCAGTGTTGTGAGAACGATGACTGGTTAAAATTTTTGGTGGTTTCTTGTTCAGTCCATAGGCCTACATCATGTGGCAAACCGGTGAGCATGTGGCTCTATTAGTATAGGAGATACCTGAAAACATATCACACTTTTCATCATAGTGCTTTTACCAATGCATAAAATGCATGGAGAAGTCATTTCGAATGACTGGTCCTCAGTGTTGTGAGAACGATGACTGGTTAAAATTTTTGGTGGTTTCTTGTTCAGTCCATAGGCCTACATCATGTGGCAAACCGGTGAGCATGTGGCTCTATTAGTATAGGAGATACCTGAAAACATATCACACTTTTCATCATAGTGCTTTTACCAATGCATAAAATGCATGGAGAAGTCATTTCGAATGACTGGTCCTCAGTGTTGTGAGAACGATGACTGGTTAAAATTTTTGGTGGTTTCTTGTTCAGTCCATAGGCCTACATCATGTGGCAAACCGGTGAGCATGTGGCTCTATTAGTATAGGAGATACCTGAAAACATATCACACTTTTCATCATAGTGCTTTTACCAATGCATAAAATGCATGGAGAAGTCATTTCGAATGACTGGTCCTCAGTGTTGTGAGAACGATGACTGGTTAAAATTTTTGGTGGTTTCTTGTTCAGTCCATAGGCCTACATCATGTGGCAAACCGGTGAGCATGTGGCTCTATTAGTATAGGAGATACCTGAAAACATATCACACTTTTCATCATAGTGCTTTTACCAATGCATAAAATGCATGGAGAAGTCATTTCGAATGACTGGTCCTCAGTGTTGTGAGAACGATGACTGGTTAAAATTTTTGGTGGTTTCTTGTTCAGTCCATAGGCCTACATCATGTGGCAAACCGGTGAGCATGTGGCTCTATTAGTATAGGAGATACCTGAAAACATATCACACTTTTCATCATAGTGCTTTTACCAATGCATAAAATGCATGGAGAAGTCATTTCGAATGACTGGTCCTCAGTGTTGTGAGAACGATGACTGGTTAAAATTTTTGGTGGTTTCTTGTTCAGTCCATAGGCCTACATCATGTGGCAAACCGGTGAGCATGTGGCTCTATTAGTATAGGAGATACCTGAAAACATATCACACTTTTCATCATAGTGCTTTTACCAATGCATAAAATGCATGGAGAAGTCATTTCGAATGACTGGTCCTCAGTGTTGTGAGAACGATGACTGGTTAAAATTTTTGGTGGTTTCTTGTTCAGTCCATAGGCCTACATCATGTGGCAAACCGGTGAGCATGTGGCTCTATTAGTATAGGAGATACCTGAAAACATATCACACTTTTCATCATAGTGCTTTTACCAATGCATAAAATGCATGGAGAAGTCATTTCGAATGACTGGTCCTCAGTGTTGTGAGAACGATGACTGGTTAAAATTTTTGGTGGTTTCTTGTTCAGTCCATAGGCCTACATCATGTGGCAAACCGGTGAGCATGTGGCTCTATTAGTATAGGAGATACCTGAAAACATATCACACTTTTCATCATAGTGCTTTTACCAATGCATAAAATGCATGGAGAAGTCATTTCGAATGACTGGTCCTCAGTGTTGTGAGAACGATGACTGGTTAAAATTTTTGGTGGTTTCTTGTTCAGTCCATAGGCCTACATCATGTGGCAAACCGGTGAGCATGTGGCTCTATTAGTATAGGAGATACCTGAAAACATATCACACTTTTCATCATAGTGCTTTTACCAATGCATAAAATGCATGGAGAAGTCATTTCGAATGACTGGTCCTCAGTGTTGTGAGAACGATGACTGGTTAAAATTTTTGGTGGTTTCTTGTTCAGTCCATAGGCCTACATCATGTGGCAAACCGGTGAGCATGTGGCTCTATTAGTATAGGAGATACCTGAAAACATATCACACTTTTCATCATAGTGCTTTTACCAATGCATAAAATGCATGGAGAAGTCATTTCGAATGACTGGTCCTCAGTGTTGTGAGAACGATGACTGGTTAAAATTTTTGGTGGTTTCTTGTTCAGTCCATAGGCCTACATCATGTGGCAAACCGGTGAGCATGTGGCTCTATTAGTATAGGAGATACCTGAAAACATATCACACTTTTCATCATAGTGCTTTTACCAATGCATAAAATGCATGGAGAAGTCATTTCGAATGACTGGTCCTCAGTGTTGTGAGAACGATGACTGGTTAAAATTTTTGGTGGTTTCTTGTTCAGTCCATAGGCCTACATCATGTGGCAAACCGGTGAGCATGTGGCTCTATTAGTATAGGAGATACCTGAAAACATATCACACTTTTCATCATAGTGCTTTTACCAATGCATAAAATGCATGGAGAAGTCATTTCGAATGACTGGTCCTCAGTGTTGTGAGAACGATGACTGGTTAAAATTTTTGGTGGTTTCTTGTTCAGTCCATAGGCCTACATCATGTGGCAAACCGGTGAGCATGTGGCTCTATTAGTATAGGAGATACCTGAAAACATATCACACTTTTCATCATAGTGCTTTTACCAATGCATAAAATGCATGGAGAAGTCATTTCGAATGACTGGTCCTCAGTGTTGTGAGAACGATGACTGGTTAAAATTTTTGGTGGTTTCTTGTTCAGTCCATAGGCCTACATCATGTGGCAAACCGGTGAGCATGTGGCTCTATTAGTATAGGAGATACCTGAAAACATATCACACTTTTCATCATAGTGCTTTTACCAATGCATAAAATGCATGGAGAAGTCATTTCGAATGACTGGTCCTCAGTGTTGTGAGAACGATGACTGGTTAAAATTTTTGGTGGTTTCTTGTTCAGTCCATAGGCCTACATCATGTGGCAAACCGGTGAGCATGTGGCTCTATTAGTATAGGAGATACCTGAAAACATATCACACTTTTCATCATAGTGCTTTTACCAATGCATAAAATGCATGGAGAAGTCATTTCGAATGACTGGTCCTCAGTGTTGTGAGAACGATGACTGGTTAAAATTTTTGGTGGTTTCTTGTTCAGTCCATAGGCCTACATCATGTGGCAAACCGGTGAGCATGTGGCTCTATTAGTATAGGAGATACCTGAAAACATATCACACTTTTCATCATAGTGCTTTTACCAATGCATAAAATGCATGGAGAAGTCATTTCGAATGACTGGTCCTCAGTGTTGTGAGAACGATGACTGGTTAAAATTTTTGGTGGTTTCTTGTTCAGTCCATAGGCCTACATCATGTGGCAAACCGGTGAGCATGTGGCTCTATTAGTATAGGAGATACCTGAAAACATATCACACTTTTCATCATAGTGCTTTTACCAATGCATAAAATGCATGGAGAAGTCATTTCGAATGACTGGTCCTCAGTGTTGTGAGAACGATGACTGGTTAAAATTTTTGGTGGTTTCTTGTTCAGTCCATAGGCCTACATCATGTGGCAAACCGGTGAGCATGTGGCTCTATTAGTATAGGAGATACCTGAAAACATATCACACTTTTCATCATAGTGCTTTTACCAATGCATAAAATGCATGGAGAAGTCATTTCGAATGACTGGTCCTCAGTGTTGTGAGAACGATGACTGGTTAAAATTTTTGGTGGTTTCTTGTTCAGTCCATAGGCCTACATCATGTGGCAAACCGGTGAGCATGTGGCTCTATTAGTATAGGAGATACCTGAAAACATATCACACTTTTCATCATAGTGCTTTTACCAATGCATAAAATGCATGGAGAAGTCATTTCGAATGACTGGTCCTCAGTGTTGTGAGAACGATGACTGGTTAAAATTTTTGGTGGTTTCTTGTTCAGTCCATAGGCCTACATCATGTGGCAAACCGGTGAGCATGTGGCTCTATATACGATAGGAGATACCTGAAAACATATCACACTTTTCATCATAGTGCTTTTACCAATGCATAAAATGCATGGAGAAGTCATTTCGAATGACTGGTCCTCAGTGTTGTGAGAACGATGACTGGTTAAAATTTTTGGTGGTTTCTTGTTCAGTCCATAGGCCTACATCATGTGGCAAACCGGTGAGCATGTGGCTCTATTAGTATAGGAGATACCTGAAAACATATCACACTTTTCATCATAGTGCTTTTACCAATGCATAAAATGCATGGAGAAGTCATTTCGAATGACTGGTCCTCAGTGTTGTGAGAACGATGACTGGTTAAAATTTTTGGTGGTTTCTTGTTCAGTCCATAGGCCTACATCATGTGGCAAACCGGTGAGCATGTGGCTCTATTAGTATAGGAGATACCTGAAAACATATCACACTTTTCATCATAGTGCTTTTACCAATGCATAAAATGCATGGAGAAGTCATTTCGAATGACTGGTCCTCAGTGTTGTGAGAACGATGACTGGTTAAAATTTTTGGTGGTTTCTTGTTCAGTCCATAGGCCTACATCATGTGGCAAACCGGTGAGCATGTGGCTCTATTAGTATAGGAGATACCTGAAAACATATCACACTTTTCATCATAGTGCTTTTACCAATGCATAAAATGCATGGAGAAGTCATTTCGAATGACTGGTCCTCAGTGTTGTGAGAACGATGACTGGTTAAAATTTTTGGTGGTTTCTTGTTCAGTCCATAGGCCTACATCATGTGGCAAACCGGTGAGCATGTGGCTCTATTAGTATAGGAGATACCTGAAAACATATCACACTTTTCATCATAGTGCTTTTACCAATGCATAAAATGCATGGAGAAGTCATTTCGAATGACTGGTCCTCAGTGTTGTGAGAACGATGACTGGTTAAAATTTTTGGTGGTTTCTTGTTCAGTCCATAGGCCTACATCATGTGGCAAACCGGTGAGCATGTGGCTCTATTAGTATAGGAGATACCTGAAAACATATCACACTTTTCATCATAGTGCTTTTACCAATGCATAAAATGCATGGAGAAGTCATTTCGAATGACTGGTCCTCAGTGTTGTGAGAACGATGACTGGTTAAAATTTTTGGTGGTTTCTTGTTCAGTCCATAGGCCTACATCATGTGGCAAACCGGTGAGCATGTGGCTCTATTAGTATAGGAGATACCTGAAAACATATCACACTTTTCATCATAGTGCTTTTACCAATGCATAAAATGCATGGAGAAGTCATTTCGAATGACTGGTCCTCAGTGTTGTGAGAACGATGACTGGTTAAAATTTTTGGTGGTTTCTTGTTCAGTCCATAGGCCTACATCATGTGGCAAACCGGTGAGCATGTGGCTCTATTAGTATAGGAGATACCTGAAAACATATCACACTTTTCATCATAGTGCTTTTACCAATGCATAAAATGCATGGAGAAGTCATTTCGAATGACTGGTCCTCAGTGTTGTGAGAACGATGACTGGTTAAAATTTTTGGTGGTTTCTTGTTCAGTCCATAGGCCTACATCATGTGGCAAACCGGTGAGCATGTGGCTCTATTAGTATAGGAGATACCTGAAAACATATCACACTTTTCATCATAGTGCTTTTACCAATGCATAAAATGCATGGAGAAGTCATTTCGAATGACTGGTCCTCAGTGTTGTGAGAACGATGACTGGTTAAAATTTTTGGTGGTTTCTTGTTCAGTCCATAGGCCTACATCATGTGGCAAACCGGTGAGCATGTGGCTCTATTAGTATAGGAGATACCTGAAAACATATCACACTTTTCATCATAGTGCTTTTACCAATGCATAAAATGCATGGAGAAGTCATTTCGAATGACTGGTCCTCAGTGTTGTGAGAACGATGACTGGTTAAAATTTTTGGTGGTTTCTTGTTCAGTCCATAGGCCTACATCATGTGGCAAACCGGTGAGCATGTGGCTCTATTAGTATAGGAGATACCTGAAAACATATCACACTTTTCATCATAGTGCTTTTACCAATGCATAAAATGCATGGAGAAGTCATTTCGAATGACTGGTCCTCAGTGTTGTGAGAACGATGACTGGTTAAAATTTTTGGTGGTTTCTTGTTCAGTCCATAGGCCTACATCATGTGGCAAACCGGTGAGCATGTGGCTCTATTAGTATAGGAGATACCTGAAAACATATCACACTTTTCATCATAGTGCTTTTACCAATGCATAAAATGCATGGAGAAGTCATTTCGAATGACTGGTCCTCAGTGTTGTGAGAACGATGACTGGTTAAAATTTTTGGTGGTTTCTTGTTCAGTCCATAGGCCTACATCATGTGGCAAACCGGTGAGCATGTGGCTCTATTAGTATAGGAGATACCTGAAAACATATCACACTTTTCATCATAGTGCTTTTACCAATGCATAAAATGCATGGAGAAGTCATTTCGAATGACTGGTCCTCAGTGTTGTGAGAACGATGACTGGTTAAAATTTTTGGTGGTTTCTTGTTCAGTCCATAGGCCTACATCATGTGGCAAACCGGTGAGCATGTGGCTCTATTAGTATAGGAGATACCTGAAAACATATCACACTTTTCATCATAGTGCTTTTACCAATGCATAAAATGCATGGAGAAGTCATTTCGAATGACTGGTCCTCAGTGTTGTGAGAACGATGACTGGTTAAAATTTTTGGTGGTTTCTTGTTCAGTCCATAGGCCTACATCATGTGGCAAACCGGTGAGCATGTGGCTCTATTAGTATAGGAGATACCTGAAAACATATCACACTTTTCATCATAGTGCTTTTACCAATGCATAAAATGCATGGAGAAGTCATTTCGAATGACTGGTCCTCAGTGTTGTGAGAACGATGACTGGTTAAAATTTTTGGTGGTTTCTTGTTCAGTCCATAGGCCTACATCATGTGGCAAACCGGTGAGCATGTGGCTCTATTAGTATAGGAGATACCTGAAAACATATCACACTTTTCATCATAGTGCTTTTACCAATGCATAAAATGCATGGAGAAGTCATTTCGAATGACTGGTCCTCAGTGTTGTGAGAACGATGACTGGTTAAAATTTTTGGTGGTTTCTTGTTCAGTCCATAGGCCTACATCATGTGGCAAACCGGTGAGCATGTGGCTCTATTAGTATAGGAGATACCTGAAAACATATCACACTTTTCATCATAGTGCTTTTACCAATGCATAAAATGCATGGAGAAGTCATTTCGAATGACTGGTCCTCAGTGTTGTGAGAACGATGACTGGTTAAAATTTTTGGTGGTTTCTTGTTCAGTCCATAGGCCTACATCATGTGGCAAACCGGTGAGCATGTGGCTCTATTAGTATAGGAGATACCTGAAAACATATCACACTTTTCATCATAGTGCTTTTACCAATGCATAAAATGCATGGAGAAGTCATTTCGAATGACTGGTCCTCAGTGTTGTGAGAACGATGACTGGTTAAAATTTTTGGTGGTTTCTTGTTCAGTCCATAGGCCTACATCATGTGGCAAACCGGTGAGCATGTGGCTCTATTAGTATAGGAGATACCTGAAAACATATCACACTTTTCATCATAGTGCTTTTACCAATGCATAAAATGCATGGAGAAGTCATTTCGAATGACTGGTCCTCAGTGTTGTGAGAACGATGACTGGTTAAAATTTTTGGTGGTTTCTTGTTCAGTCCATAGGCCTACATCATGTGGCAAACCGGTGAGCATGTGGCTCTATTAGTATAGGAGATACCTGAAAACATATCACACTTTTCATCATAGTGCTTTTACCAATGCATAAAATGCATGGAGAAGTCATTTCGAATGACTGGTCCTCAGTGTTGTGAGAACGATGACTGGTTAAAATTTTTGGTGGTTTCTTGTTCAGTCCATAGGCCTACATCATGTGGCAAACCGGTGAGCATGTGGCTCTATTAGTATAGGAGATACCTGAAAACATATCACACTTTTCATCATAGTGCTTTTACCAATGCATAAAATGCATGGAGAAGTCATTTCGAATGACTGGTCCTCAGTGTTGTGAGAACGATGACTGGTTAAAATTTTTGGTGGTTTCTTGTTCAGTCCATAGGCCTACATCATGTGGCAAACCGGTGAGCATGTGGCTCTATTAGTATAGGAGATACCTGAAAACATATCACACTTTTCATCATAGTGCTTTTACCAATGCATAAAATGCATGGAGAAGTCATTTCGAATGACTGGTCCTCAGTGTTGTGAGAACGATGACTGGTTAAAATTTTTGGTGGTTTCTTGTTCAGTCCATAGGCCTACATCATGTGGCAAACCGGTGAGCATGTGGCTCTATTAGTATAGGAGATACCTGAAAACATATCACACTTTTCATCATAGTGCTTTTACCAATGCATAAAATGCATGGAGAAGTCATTTCGAATGACTGGTCCTCAGTGTTGTGAGAACGATGACTGGTTAAAATTTTTGGTGGTTTCTTGTTCAGTCCATAGGCCTACATCATGTGGCAAACCGGTGAGCATGTGGCTCTATTAGTATAGGAGATACCTGAAAACATATCACACTTTTCATCATAGTGCTTTTACCAATGCATAAAATGCATGGAGAAGTCATTTCGAATGACTGGTCCTCAGTGTTGTGAGAACGATGACTGGTTAAAATTTTTGGTGGTTTCTTGTTCAGTCCATAGGCCTACATCATGTGGCAAACCGGTGAGCATGTGGCTCTATTAGTATAGGAGATACCTGAAAACATATCACACTTTTCATCATAGTGCTTTTACCAATGCATAAAATGCATGGAGAAGTCATTTCGAATTTCGAATGACTGGTCCTCAGTGTTGTGAGAACGATGACTGGTTAAAATTTTTGGTGGTTTCTTGTTCAGTCCATAGGCCTACATCATGTGGCAAACCGGTGAGCATGTGGCTCTATTAGTATAGGAGATACCTGAAACATATCACACTTTTCATCATAGTGCTTTTACCAATGCATAAAATGCATGGAGAAGTCATTTCGAATGACTGGTCCTCAGTGTTGTGAGAACGTTGACTGGTTAAAATTTTTGGTGGTTTCTTGTTCAGTCCATAGGCCTACATCATGTGGCAAACCGGTGAGCATGTGGCTCTATTAGTATAGGAGATACCTGAAAACATATCACACTTTTCATCATAGTGCTTTTACCAATGCATAAAATGCATGAGAAGTCATTTCGAATGACTGGTCTCAGTGTTGTGAGAACGATGACTGGTTAAAATTTTTGGTGGTTTCTTGTTCAGTCCATAGCCCTACATCATGTGGCAAACCGGTGAGCATGTGGCTCTATTAGTATAGGAGATACCTGAAAACATATCACACTTTTCATCATAGTGCTTTTACCAATGCATAAAATGCATGGAGAAGTCATTTCGAATGACTGGTCCTCAGTGTTGTGAGAACGATGACTGGTTAAAATTTTTGGTGGTTTCTTGTTCAGTCCATAGGCCTACATCATGTGGCAAACCGGTGAGCATGTGGCTCTATTAGTATAGGAGATACCTGAAAACATATCACACTTTTCATCATAGTGCTTTTACCAATGCATAAAATGCATGGAGAAGTCATTTCGAATGACTGGTCCTCAGTGTTGTGAGAACGATGACTGGTTAAAATTTTTGGTGGTTTCTTGTTCAGTCCATAGGCCTACATCATGTGGCAAACGGTGAGCATGTGGCTCTATTAGTATAGGAGATACCTGAAAACATATCACACTTTTCATCATAGTGCTTTTACCATATGCATAAAATGCATGGAGAAGTCATTTCGAATGACTGGCTCCTCGAGTGTTGTGAGAACGATGACTGGTTAAAATTTTTGGTGGTTTCTTGTTCAGTCCATAGGCCTACATCATGTGGCAAACCGGTGAGCATGTGGCTCTATTAGTATAGGAGATACCTGAAAACATATCACACTTTTCATCATAGTGCTTTTACTAATGCATAAAATGCATGGAGAAGTCATTTCGAATGACTGGTCCTCAGTGTTGTGAAACGATGACTGGTTAAAATTTTTGGTGGTTTCTTGTTCAGTCCATAGGCCTACATCATGTGGCAAACCGGTGAGCATGTGGCTCTATTAGTATAGGAGATACCTGAAAACATATCACACTTTTCATCATAGTGCTTTTACCAATGCATAAAATGCATGGAGAAGTCATTTCGAATGACTGGTCCTCAGTGTTGTGAGAACGATGACTGGTTAAAATTTTTGGTGGTTTCTTGTTCAGTCCATAGGCCTACATCATGTGGCAAACCGGTGAGCATGTGGCTCTATTAGTATAGGAGATACCTGAAAACATATCACACTTTTCATCATAGTGCTTTTACCAATGCATAAAATGCATGGAGAAGTCATTTCGAATGACTGGTCCTCAGTGTTGTGAGAACGATGACTGGTTAAAATTTTTGGTGGTTTCTTGTTCAGTCCATAGGCCTACATCATGTGGCAAATACGGTGAGCATGTGGCTCTATTAGTATAGGAGATACCTGAAAACATATCACACTTTTCATCATAGTGCTTTTACCAATGCATAAAATGCATGGAGAAGTCATTTCGAATGACTGGTCCTCAGTGTTGTGAGAACGATGACTGGTTAAAATTTTTGGTGGTTTCTTGTTCAGATCCATAGGCCTACATCATGTGGCAAACCGGTGAGCATGTGGCTCTATTAGTATAGGAGATACCTGAAAACATATCACACTTTTCATCATAGTGCTTTTACCAATGCATAAAATGCATGGAGAAGTCATTTCGAATGACTGGTCCTCAGTGTTGTGAGAACGATGACTGGTTAAAATTTTTGGTGGTTTCTTGTTCAGTCCATAGGCCTACATCATGTGGCAAACCGGTGAGCATGTGGCTCTATTAGTATAGGAGATACCTGAAAACATATCACACTTTTCATCATAGTGCTTTTACCAATGCATAAAATGCATGGAGAAGTCATTTCGAATGACTGGTCTCTCAGTGTTGTGAGAACGATGACTGGTTAAAATTTTTGGTGGTTTCTTGTTCAGTCCATAGGCCTACATCATGTGGCAAACCGGTGAGCATGTGGCTCTATTAGTATAGGAGATACCTGAAAACATATCACACTTTTCATCATAGTGCTTTTACCAATGCATAAAATGCATGGAGAAGTCATTTCGAATGACTGGTCCTCAGTGTTGTGAGAACGATGACTGGTTAAAATTTTTGGTGGTTTCTTGTTCAGTCCATAGGCCTACATCATGTGGCAAACCGGTGAGCATGTGGCTCTATTAGTATAGGAGATACCTGAAAACATATCACACTTTTCATCATAGTGCTTTTACCAATGCATAAAATGCATGGAGAAGTCATTTCGAATGACTGGTCCTCAGTGTTGTGAGAACGATGACTGGTTATAAATTTTTGGTGGTTTCTTGTTCAGTCCATAGGCCTATATCATGTGGCAAACCGGTGAGCATGTGGCTCTATTAGTATAGGAGATACCTGAAAACATATCACACTTTTCATCATAGTGCTTTTACCAATGCATAAAATGCATGGAGAAGTCATTTCGAATGACTGGTCCTCAGTGTTGTGAGAACGATGACTGGTTAAAATTTTGGTGGTTTCTTGTTCAGTCCATAGGCCTACATCATGTGACAAACCGGTGAGCATGTGGCTATTAGTATAGGAGATACCTGAAAACATATCACACTTTTCATCATAGTGCTTTTACCAATGCATAAAATGCATGGAGAAGTCATTTCGAATGACTGGTCCTCAGTGTTGTGAGAACGATGACTGGTTAAAATTTTTGGTGGTTTCTTGTTCAGTCCATAGGCCTACATCATGTGGCAAACCGGTGAGCATGTGGCTCTATTAGTATAGGAGATACTGAACACATATCACACTTTTCATCATAGTGCTTTAATACCAACTGCATAAAATGCATGGAGAAGTCATTTCGAATGACTGGTCCTCAGTGTTGTCTGAGAACTGATGACTGGTTAATATTTTTGGTGGTTTCTTTGTTCAGTCCATAGGCCTACATCATGTAGCAAACCGGTGAGCATGTGGCTCTATTAGTATAGGAGATACCTGAAAACATATCACTCTTTCATCATAGTGCTTTTACCAATGCATAAAATGCATGGAGAAGTCATTTCGAATGACTGGTCCTCAGTGTTGTGAGAACGATGACTGGTTAAAATTTTTGGTGGTTTCTTGTTCAGGTCCATAGGCCTACATCATGTGGCAAAACCGGTGAGCATGTGGCTCTATTAGTATAGGAGATACCTGAAAACATATCACACGTTTCATCATAGTGCTTTTACCAATGCATAAAATGCATGGAGAAGTCATTTCGAATGACTGGTCTCAGTCGTTGCGATGACTGGTTAAAATTTTTGGTGGTTTCTTGTTCAGTCCATAGGCCTACATCATGTGGCAAACCGGTGAGCATGTGGCTCTATTAGTATAGGAGATACCTGAAAACATATCACACTTTTCATCATAGTGCTTTTACCAATGCATAAAATGCATGGAGAAGTCATTTCGAATGACTGGTCCTCAGTGTTGTGAGAACGATGACTGGTTAAAATTTTTGGTGGTTTCTTGTTCAGTCCATAGGCCTACATCATGTGGCAAACCGGTGAGCATGTGGCTCTATTAGTATAGGAGATACCTGAAAACATATCACACTTTTCATCATAGTGCTTTTACCAATGCATAAAATGCATGGAGAAGTCATTTCGAATGACTGGTCCTCAGTGTTGTGAGAACGATGACTGGTTAAAATTTTTGGTGGTTTCTTGTTCAGTCCATAGGCCTACATCATGTGGCAAACCGGTGAGCATGTGGCTCTATTAGTATAGGAGATACCTGAAAACATATCACACTTTTCATCATAGTGCTTTTACCAATGCATAAAATGCATGGAGAAGTCATTTCGAATGACTGGTCCTCAGTGTTGTGAGAACGATGACTGGTTAAAATTTTTGGTGGTTTCTTGTTCAGTCCATAGGCCTACATCATGTGGCAAACCGGTGAGCATGTGGCTCTATTAGTATAGGAGATACCTGAAAACATATCACACTTTTCATCATAGTGCTTTTACCAATGCATAAAATGCATGGAGAAGTCATTTCGAATGACTGGTCCTCAGTGTTGTGAGAACGATGACTGGTTAAAATTTTTGGTGGTTTCTTGTTCAGTCCATAGGCCTACATCATGTGGCAAACCGGTGAGCATGTGGCTCTATTAGTATAGGAGATACCTGAAAACATATCACACTTTTCATCATAGTGCTTTTACCAATGCATAAAATGCATGGAGAAGTCATTTCGAATGACTGGTCCTCAGTGTTGTGAGAACGATGACTGGTTAAAATTTTTGGTGGTTTCTTGTTCAGTCCATAGGCCTACATCATGTGGCAAACCGGTGAGCATGTGGCTCTATTAGTATAGGAGATACCTGAAAACATATCACACTTTTCATCATAGTGCTTTTACCAATGCATAAAATGCATGGAGAAGTCATTTCGAATGACTGGTCCTCAGTGTTGTGAGAACGATGACTGGTTAAAATTTTTGGTGGTTTCTTGTTCAGTCCATAGGCCTACATCATGTGGCAAACCGGTGAGCATGTGGCTCTATTAGTATAGGAGATACCTGAAAACATATCACACTTTTCATCATAGTGCTTTTACCAATGCATAAAATGCATGGAGAAGTCATTTCGAATGACTGGTCCTCAGTGTTGTGAGAACGATGACTGGTTAAAATTTTTGGTGGTTTCTTGTTCAGTCCATAGGCCTACATCATGTGGCAAACCGGTGAGCATGTGGCTCTATTAGTATAGGAGATACCTGAAAACATATCACACTTTTCATCATAGTGCTTTTACCAATGCATAAAATGCATGGAGAAGTCATTTCGAATGACTGGTCCTCAGTGTTGTGAGAACGATGACTGGTTAAAATTTTTGGTGGTTTCTTGTTCAGTCCATAGGCCTACATCATGTGGCAAACCGGTGAGCATGTGGCTCTATTAGTATAGGAGATACCTGAAAACATATCACACTTTTCATCATAGTGCTTTTACCAATGCATAAAATGCATGGAGAAGTCATTTCGAATGACTGGTCCTCAGTGTTGTGAGAACGATGACTGGTTAAAATTTTTGGTGGTTTCTTGTTCAGTCCATAGGCCTACATCATGTGGCAAACCGGTGAGCATGTGGCTCTATTAGTATAGGAGATACCTGAAAACATATCACACTTTTCATCATAGTGCTTTTACCAATGCATAAAATGCATGGAGAAGTCATTTCGAATGACTGGTCCTCAGTGTTGTGAGAACGATGACTGGTTAAAATTTTTGGTGGTTTCTTGTTCAGTCCATAGGCCTACATCATGTGGCAAACCGGTGAGCATGTGGCTCTATTAGTATAGGAGATACCTGAAAACATATCACACTTTTCATCATAGTGCTTTTACCAATGCATAAAATGCATGGAGAAGTCATTTCGAATGACTGGTCCTCAGTGTTGTGAGAACGATGACTGGTTAAAATTTTTGGTGGTTTCTTGTTCAGTCCATAGGCCTACATCATGTGGCAAAACGGTGAGCATGTGGCTCTATTAGTATAGGAGATACCTGAAAACATATCACACTTTTCATCATAGTGCTTTTACCAATGCATAAAATGCATGGAGAAGTCATTTCGAATGACTGGTCCTCAGTGTTGTGAGAACGATGACTGGTTAAAATTTTTGGTGGTTTCTTGTTCAGTCCATAGGCCTACATCATGTGGCAAACCCGTAAGCATGTGGCTCTATTAGTATAGGAGATACCTGAAAACATATCACACTTTTCATCATAGTGCTTTTACCAATGCATAAAATGCATGGAGAAGTCATTTCGAATGACTGGTCCTCAGTGTTGTGAGAACGATGACTGGTTAAAATTTTTGGTGGTTTCTTGTTCAGTCCATAGGCCTACATCATGTGGCAAACCGGTGAGCATGTGGCTCTATTAGTATAGGAGATACCTGAAAACATATCACACTTTTCATCATAGTGCTTTTACCAATGCATAAAATGCATGAAGTCATTTCGAATGACTGGTCCTCAGTGTTGTGAGAACGATGACTGGTTAAAATTTTTGGTGGTTTCTTGTTCAGTCCATAGGCCTACATCATGTGGCAAACCGGTGAGCATGTGGCTCTATTAGTATAGGAGATACCTGAAAACATATCACACTTTTCATCATAGTGCTTTTACCAATGCATAAAATGCATGGAGAAGTCATTTCGAATGACTGGTCCTCAGTGTTGTGAGAACGATGACTGGTTAAAATTTTTGGTGGTTTCTTGTTCAGTCCATAGGCCTACATCATGTGGCAAACCGGTGAGCATGTGGCTCTATTAGTATAGGAGATACCTGAAAACATATCACACTTTTCATCATAGTGCTTTTACCAATGCATAAAATGCATGGAGAAGTCATTTCGAATGACTGGTCCTCAGTGTTGTGAGAACGATGACTGGTTAAAATTTTTGGTGGTTTCTTGTTCAGTCCATAGGCCTACATCATGTGGCAAACCGGTGAGCATGTGGCTCTATTAGTATAGGAGATACCTGAAAACATATCACACTTTTCATCATAGTGCTTTTACCAATGCATAAAATGCATGGAGAAGTCATTTCGAATGACTGGTCCTCAGTGTTGTGAGAACGATGACTGGTTAAAATTTTTGGTGGTTTCTTGTTCAGTCCATAGGCCTACATCATGTGGCAAACCGGTGAGCATGTGGCTCTATTAGTATAGGAGATACCTGAAAACATATCACACTTTTCATCATAGTGCTTTTACCAATGCATAAAATGCATGGAGAAGTCATTTCGAATGGACTGGTCCTCAGTGTTGTGAGAACGATGACTGGTTAAAATTTTTGGTGGTTTCTTGTTCAGTCCATAGGCCTACATCATGTGGCAAACCGGTGAGCATGTGGCTCTATTAGTATAGGAGATACCTGAAAACATATCACACTTTTCATCATAGTGCTTTTACCAATGCATAAAATGCATGGAGAAGTCATTTCGAATGACTGGTCCTCAGTGTTGTGAGAACGATGACTGGTTAAAATTTTTGGTGGTTTCTTGTTCAGTCCATAGGCCTACATCATGTGGCAAACCGGTGAGCATGTGGCTCTATTAGTATAGGAGATACCTGAAAACATATCACACTTTTCATCATAGTGCTTTTACCAATGCATAAAATGCATGGAGAAGTCATTTCGAATGACTGGTCCTCAGTGTTGTGAGAACGATGACTGGTTAAAATTTTTGGTGGTTTCTTGTTCAGTCCATAGGCCTACATCATGTGGCAAACCGGTGAGCATGTGGCTCTATTAGTATAGGAGATACCTGAAAACATATCACACTTTTCATCATAGTGCTTTTACCAATGCATAAAATGCATGGAGAAGTCATTTCGAATGACTGGTCCTCAGTGTTGTGAGAACGATGACTGGTTAAAATTTTTGGTGGTTTCTTGTTCAGTCCATAGGCCTACATCATGTGGCAAACCGGTGAGCATGTGGCTCTATTAGTATAGGAGATACCTGAAAACATATCACACTTTTCATCATAGTGCTTTTACCAATGCATAAAATGCATGGAGAAGTCATTTCGAATGACTGGTCCTCAGTGTTGTGAGAACGATGACTGGTTAAAATTTTTGGTGGTTTCTTGTTCAGTCCATAGGCCTACATCATGTGGCAAACCGGTGAGCATGTGGCTCTATTAGTATAGGAGATACCTGAAAACATATCACACTTTTCATCATAGTGCTTTTACCAATGCATAAAATGCATGGAGAAGTCATTTCGAATGACTGGTCCTCAGTGTTGTGAGAACGATGACTGGTTAAAATTTTTGGTGGTTTCTTGTTCAGTCCATAGGCCTACATCATGTGGCAAACCGGTGAGCATGTGGCTCTATTAGTATAGGAGATACCTGAAAACATATCACACTTTTCATCATAGTGCTTTTACCAATGCATAAAATGCATGGAGAAGTCATTTCGAATGACTGGTCCTCAGTGTTGTGAGAACGATGACTGGTTAAAATTTTTGGTGGTTTCTTGTTCAGTCCATAGGCCTACATCATGTGGCAAACCGGTGAGCATGTGGCTCTATTAGTATAGGAGATACCTGAAAACATATCACACTTTTCATCATAGTGCTTTTACCAATGCATAAAATGCATGGAGAAGTCATTTCGAATGACTGGTCCTCAGTGTTGTGAGAACGATGACTGGTTAAAATTTTTGGTGGTTTCTTGTTCAGTCCATAGGCCTACATCATGTGGCAAACCGGTGAGCATGTGGCTCTATTAGTATAGGAGATACCTGAAAACATATCACACTTTTCATCATAGTGCTTTTACCAATGCATAAAATGCATGGAGAAGTCATTTCGAATGACTGGTCCTCAGTGTTGTGAGAACGATGACTGGTTAAAATTTTTGGTGGTTTCTTGTTCAGTCCATAGGCCTACATCATGTGGCAAACCGGTGAGCATGTGGCTCTATTAGTATAGGAGATACCTGAAAACATATCACACTTTTCATCATAGTGCTTTTACCAATGCATAAAATGCATGGAGAAGTCATTTCGAATGACTGGTCCTCAGTGTTGTGAGAACGATGACTGGTTAAAATTTTTGGTGGTTTCTTGTTCAGTCCATAGGCCTACATCATGTGGCAAACCGGTGAGCATGTGGCTCTATTAGTATAGGAGATACCTGAAAACATATCACACTTTTCATCATAGTGCTTTTACCAATGCATAAAATGCATGGAGAAGTCATTTCGAATGACTGGTCCTCAGTGTTGTGAGAACGATGACTGGTTAAAATTTTTGGTGGTTTCTTGTTCAGTCCATAGGCCTACATCATGTGGCAAACCGGTGAGCATGTGGCTCTATTAGTATAGGAGATACCTGAAAACATATCACACTTTTCATCATAGTGCTTTTACCAATGCATAAAATGCATGGAGAAGTCATTTCGAATGACTGGTCCTCAGTGTTGTGAGAACGATGACTGGTTAAAATTTTTGGTGGTTTCTTGTTCAGTCCATAGGCCTACATCATGTGGCAAACCGGTGAGCATGTGGCTCTATTAGTATAGGAGATACCTGAAAACATATCACACTTTTCATCATAGTGCTTTTACCAATGCATAAAATGCATGGAGAAGTCATTTCGAATGACTGGTCCTCAGTGTTGTGAGAACGATGACTGGTTAAAATTTTTGGTGGTTTCTTGTTCAGTCCATAGGCCTACATCATGTGGGTGGCAAACCGGTGAGCATGTGGCTCTATTAGTATAGGAGATACCTGAAAAACATATCACACTTTTCATCATAGTGCTTTTACCAATGCATAAAATGCATGGAGAAGTCATTTCGAATGACTGGTCCTCAGTGTTGTGAGAACGATGACTGGTTAAAATTTTTGGTGGTTTCTTGTTCAGTCCATAGGCCTACATCATGTGGCAAACCGGTGAGCATGTGGCTCTATTAGTATAGGAGATACCTGAAAACATATCACACTTTTCATCATAGTGCTTTTACCAATGCATAAAATGCATGGAGAAGTCATTTCGAATGACTGGTCCTCAGTGTTGTGAGAACGATGACTGGTTAAAATTTTTGGTGGTTTCTTGTTCAGTCCATAGGCCTACATCATGTGGCAAACCGGTGAGCATGTGGCTCTATTAGTATAGGAGATACCTGAAAACATATCACACTTTTCATCATAGTGCTTTTACCAATGCATAAAATGCATGGAGAAGTCATTTCGAATGACTGGTCCTCAGTGTTGTGAGAACGATGACTGGTTAAAATTTTTGGTGGTTTCTTGTTCAGTCCATAGGCCTACATCATGTGGCAAACCGGTGAGCATGTGGCTCTATTAGTATAGGAGATACCTGAAAACATATCACACTTTTCATCATAGTGCTTTTACCAATGCATAAAATGCATGGAGAAGTCATTTCGAATGACTGGTCCTCAGTGTTGTGAGAACGATGACTGGTTAAAATTTTTGGTGGTTTCTTGTTCAGTCCATAGGCCTACATCATGTGGCAAACCGGTGAGCATGTGGCTCTATTAGTATAGGAGATACCTGAAAACATATCACACTTTTCATCATAGTGCTTTTACCAATGCATAAAATGCATGGAGAAGTCATTTCGAATGACTGGTCCTCAGTGTTGTGAGAACGATGACTGGTTAAAATTTTTGGTGGTTTCTTGTTCAGTCCATAGGCCTACATCATGTGGCAAACCGGTGAGCATGTGGCTCTATTAGTATAGGAGATACCTGAAAACATATCACACTTTTCATCATAGTGCTTTTACCAATGCATAAAATGCATGGAGAAGTCATTTCGAATGACTGGTCCTCAGTGTTGTGAGAACGATGACTGGTTAAAATTTTTGGTGGTTTCTTGTTCAGTCCATAGGCCTACATCATGTGGCAAACCGGTGAGCATGTGGCTCTATTAGTATAGGAGATACCTGAAAACATATCACACTTTTCATCATAGTGCTTTTACCAATGCATAAAATGCATGGAGAAGTCATTTCGAATGACTGGTCCTCAGTGTTGTGAGAACGATGACTGGTTAAAATTTTTGGTGGTTTCTTGTTCAGTCCATAGGCCTACATCATGTGGCAAACCGGTGAGCATGTGGCTCTATTAGTATAGGAGATACCTGAAAACATATCACACTTTTCATCATAGTGCTTTTACCAATGCATAAAATGCATGGAGAAGTCATTTCGAATGACTGGTCCTCAGTGTTGTGAGAACGATGACTGGTTAAAATTTTTGGTGGTTTCTTGTTCAGTCCATAGGCCTACATCATGTGGCAAACCGGTGAGCATGTGGCTCTATTAGTATAGGAGATACCTGAAAACATATCACACTTTTCATCATAGTGCTTTTACCAATGCATAAAATGCATGGAGAAGTCATTTCGAATGACTGGTCCTCAGTGTTGTGAGAACGATGACTGGTTAAAATTTTTGGTGGTTTCTTGTTCAGTCCATAGGCCTACATCATGTGGCAAACCGGTGAGCATGTGGCTCTATTAGTATAGGAGATACCTGAAAACATATCACACTTTTCATCATAGTGCTTTTACCAATGCATAAAATGCATGGAGAAGTCATTTCGAATGACTGGTCCTCAGTGTTGTGAGAACGATGACTGGTTAAAATTTTTGGTGGTTTCTTGTTCAGTCCATAGGCCTACATCATGTGGCAAACCGGTGAGCATGTGGCTCTATTAGTATAGGAGATACCTGAAAACATATCACACTTTTCATCATAGTGCTTTTACCAATGCATAAAATGCATGGAGAAGTCATTTCGAATGACTGGTCCTCAGTGTTGTGAGAACGATGACTGGTTAAAATTTTTGGTGGTTTCTTGTTCAGTCCATAGGCCTACATCATGTGGCAAACCGGTGAGCATGTGGCTCTATTAGTATAGGAGATACCTGAAAACATATCACACTTTTCATCATAGTGCTTTTACCAATGCATAAAATGCATGGAGAAGTCATTTCGAATGACTGGTCCTCAGTGTTGTGAGAACGATGACTGGTTAAAATTTTTGGTGGTTTCTTGTTCAGTCCATAGGCCTACATCATGTGGCAAACCGGTGAGCATGTGGCTCTATTAGTATAGGAGATACCTGAAAACATATCACACTTTTCATCATAGTGCTTTTACCAATGCATAAAATGCATGGAGAAGTCATTTCGAATGACTGGTCCTCAGTGTTGTGAGAACGATGACTGGTTAAAATTTTTGGTGGTTTCTTGTTCAGTCCATAGGCCTACATCATGTGGCAAACCGGTGAGCATGTGGCTCTATTAGTATAGGAGATACCTGAAAACATATCACACTTTTCATCATAGTGCTTTTACCAATGCATAAAATGCATGGAGAAGTCATTTCGAATGACTGGTCCTCAGTGTTGTGAGAACGATGACTGGTTAAAATTTTTGGTGGTTTCTTGTTCAGTCCATAGGCCTACATCATGTGGCAAACCGGTGAGCATGTGGCTCTATTAGTATAGGAGATACCTGAAAACATATCACACTTTTCATCATAGTGCTTTTACCAATGCATAAAATGCATGGAGAAGTCATTTCGAATGACTGGTCCTCAGTGTTGTGAGAACGATGACTGGTTAAAATTTTTGGTGGTTTCTTGTTCAGTCCATAGGCCTACATCATGTGGCAAACCGGTGAGCATGTGGCTCTATTAGTATAGGAGATACCTGAAAACATATCACACTTTTCATCATAGTGCTTTTACCAATGCATAAAATGCATGGAGAAGTCATTTCGAATGACTGGTCCTCAGTGTTGTGAGAACGATGACTGGTTAAAATTTTTGGTGGTTTCTTGTTCAGTCCATAGGCCTACATCATGTGGCAAACCGGTGAGCATGTGGCTCTATTAGTATAGGAGATACCTGAAAACATATCACACTTTTCATCATAGTGCTTTTACCAATGCATAAAATGCATGGAGAAGTCATTTCGAATGACTGGTCCTCAGTGTTGTGAGAACGATGACTGGTTAAAATTTTTGGTGGTTTCTTGTTCAGTCCATAGGCCTACATCATGTGGCAAACCGGTGAGCATGTGGCTCTATTAGTATAGGAGATACCTGAAAACATATCACACTTTTCATCATAGTGCTTTTACCAATGCATAAAATGCATGGAGAAGTCATTTCGAATGACTGGTCCTCAGTGTTTGTGAGAACGATGACTGGTTAAAATTTTTGGTGGTTTCTTGTTCATCCATAGGCCTACATCATGTGGCAAACCGGTGAGCATGTGGCTCTATTAGTATAGGAGATACCTGAAAACATATCACACTTTTCATCATAGTGCTTTTACCAATGCATAAAATGCATGGAGAAGTCATTTCGAA
>NW_027193845.1:0-50055 GCF_032444005.1 Ranitomeya imitator | reverse complement strand
GTGAGCATGTGGCTCTATTAGTATAGGAGATACCTGAAAACATATCACACTTTTCATCATAGTGCTTTTACCAATGCATAAAATGCATGGAGAAGTCATTTCGAATGACTGGTCCTCAGTGTTGTGAGAACGATGACTGGTTAAAATTTTTGGTGGTTTCTTGTTCAGTCCATAGGCCTACATCATGTGGCAAACCGGTGAGCATGTGGCTCTATTAGTATAGGAGATACCTGAAAACATATCACACTTTTCATCATAGTGCTTTTACCAATGCATAAAATGCATGGAGAAGTCATTTCGAATGACTGGTCCTCAGTGTTGTGAGAACGATGACTGGTTAAAATTTTTGGTGGTTTCTTGTTCAGTCCATAGGCCTACATCATGTGGCAAACCGGTGAGCATGTGGCTCTATTAGTATAGGAGATACCTGAAAACATATCACACTTTTCATCATAGTGCTTTTACCAATGCATAAAATGCATGGAGAAGTCATTTCGAATGACTGGTCCTCAGTGTTGTGAGAACGATGACTGGTTAAAATTTTTGGTGGTTTCTTGTTCAGTCCATAGGCCTACATCATGTGGCAAACCGATGAGCATGTGGCTCTATTAGTATAGGAGATACCTGAAAACATATCACACTTTTCATCATAGTGCTTTTACCAATGCATAAAATGCATGGAGAAGTCATTTCGAATGACTGGTCCTCAGTGTTGTGAGAACGATGACTGGTTAAAATTTTTGGTGGTTTCTTGTTCAGTCCATAGGCCTACATCATGTGGCAAACCGGTGAGCATGTGGCTCTATTAGTATAGGAGATACCTGAAAACATATCACACTTTTCATCATAGTGCTTTTACCAATGCATAAAATGCATGGAGAAGTCATTTCGAATGACTGGTCCTCAGTGTTGTGAGAACGATGACTGGTTAAAATTTTTGGTGATTTCTTGTTCAGTCCATAGGCCTACATCATGTGGCAAACCGGTGAGCATGTGGCTCTATTAGTATAGGAGATACCTGAAAACATATCACACTTTTCATCATAGTGCTTTTACCAATGCATAAAATGCATGGAGAAGTCATTTCGAATGACTGGTCCTCAGTGTTGTGAGAACGATGACTGGTTAAAATTTTTGGTGGTTTCTTGTTCAGTCCATAGGCCTACATCATGTGGCAAACCGGTGAGCATATGGCTCTATTAGTATAGGAGATACCTGAAAACATATTACACTTTTCATCATAGTGCTTTTACCAATGCATAAAATGCATGGAGAAGTCATTTCGAATGACTGGTCCTCAGTGTTGTGAGAACGATGACTGGTTAAAATTTTTGGTGGTTTCTTGTTCAGTCCATAGGCCTACATCATGTGGCAAACCGGTGAGCATGTGGCTCTATTAGTATAGGAGATACCTGAAAACATATCACACTTTTCATCATAGTGCTTTTACCAATGCATAAAATGCATGGAGAAGTCATTTCGAATGACTGGTCCTCAGTGTTGTGAGAACGATGACTGGTTAAAATTTTTGGTGGTTTCTTGTTCAGTCCATAGGCCTACATCATGTGGCAAACCGGTGAGCATGTGGCTCTATTAGTATAGGAGATACCTGAAAACATATCACACTTTTCATCATAGTGCTTTTACCAATGCATAAAATGCATGGAGAAGTCATTTCGAATGACTGGTCCTCAGTGTTGTGAGAACGATGACTGGTTAAAATTTTTGGTGGTTTCTTGTTCAGTCCATAGGCCTACATCATGTGGCAAACCGGTGAGCATGTGGCTCTATTAGTATAGGAGATACCTGAAAACATATCACACTTTTCATCATAGTGCTTTTACCAATGCATAAAATGCATGGAGAAGTCATTTCGAATGACTGGTCCTCAGTGTTGTGAGGACGATGACTGGTTAAAATTTTTGGTGGTTTCTTGTTCAGTCCATAGGCCTACATCATGTGGCAAACCGGTGAGCATGTGGCTCTATTAGTATAGGAGATACCTGAAAACATATCACACTTTTCATCATAGTGCTTTTACCAATGCATAAAATGCATGGAGAAGTCATTTCGAATGACTGGTCCTCAGTGTTGTGAGAACGATGACTGGTTAAAATTTTTGGTGGTTTCTTGTTCAGTCCATAGGCCTACATCATGTGGCAAACCGGTGAGCATGTGGCTCTATTAGTATAGGAGATACCTGAAAACATATCACACTTTTCATCATAGTGCTTTTACCAATGCATAAAATGCATGGAGAAGTCATTTCGAATGACTGGTCCTCAGTGTTGTGAGAACGATGACTGGTTAAAATTTTTGGTGGTTTCTTGTTCAGTCCATAGGCCTACATCATGTGGCAAACTGGTGAGCATGTGGCTCTATTAGTATAGGAGATACCTGAAAACATATTACACTTTTCATCATAGTGCTTTTACCAATGCATAAAATGCATGGAGAAGTCATTTCGAATGACTGGTCCTCAGAGTTGTGAGAACGATGACTGGTTAAAATTTTTGGTGGTTTCTTGTTCAGTCCATAGGCCTACATCATGTGGCAAACCGGTGAGCATGTGGCTCTATTAGTATAGGAGATACCTGAAAACATATCACACTTTTCATCATAGTGCTTTTACCAATGCATAAAATGCATGGAGAAGTCATTTCGAATGACTGGTCCTCAGTGTTGTGAGAACGATGACTGGTTAAAATTTTTGGTGGTTTCTTGTTCAGTCCATAGGCCTACATCATGTGGCAAACCGGTGAGCATGTGGCTCTATTAGTATAGGAGATACCTGAAAACATATCACACTTTTCATCATAGTGCTTTTACCAATGCATAAAATGCATGGAGAAGTAATTTCGAATGACTGGTCCTCAGTGTTGTGAGAACGATGACTGGTTAAAATTTTTGGTGGTTTCTTGTTCAGTCCATAGGCCTACATCATGTGGCAAACCGGTGAGCATGTGGCTCTATTAGTATAGGAGATACCTAAAAACATATCACACTTTTCATCATAGTGCTTTTACCAATGCATAAAATGCATGGAGAAGTCATTTCGAATGACTGGTCCTCAGTGTTGTGAGGACGATGACTGGTTAAAATTTTTGGTGGTTTCTTGTTCAGTCCATAGGCCTACATCATGTGGCAAACCGGTGAGCATGTGGCTCTATTAGTATAGGAGATACCTGAAAACATATCACACTTTTCATCATAGTGCTTTTACCAATGCATAAAATGCATGGAGAAGTCATTTCGAATGACTGGTCCTCAGTGTTGTGAGAACGATGACTGGTTAAAATTTTTGGTGGTTTCTTGTTCAGTCCATAGGCCTACATCATGTGGCAAACCGGTGAGCATGTGGCTCTATTAGTATAGGAGATACCTGAAAACATATCACACTTTTCATCATAGTGCTTTTACCAATGCATAAAATGCATGGAGAAGTCATTTCGAATGACTGGTCCTCAGTGTTGTGAGAACGATGACTGGTTAAAATTTTTGGTGGTTTCTTGTTCAGTCCATAGGCCTACATCATGTGGCAAACCGGTGAGCATGTGGCTCTATTAGTATAGGAGATACCTGAAAACATATCACACTTTTCATCATAGTGCTTTTACCAATGCATAAAATGCATGGAGAAGTCATTTCGAATGACTGGTCCTCAGTGTTGTGAGAACGATGACTGGTTAAAATTTTTGGTGGTTTCTTGTTCAGTCCATAGGCCTACATCATGTGGCAAACCAGTGAGCATGTGGCTCTATTAGTATAGGAGATACCTGAAAACATATCACACTTTTCATCATAGTGCTTTTACCAATGCATAAAATGCATGGAGAAGTCATTTTGAATGACTGGTCCTCAGTGTTGTGAGAACGATGACTGGTTAAAATTTTTGGTGGTTTCTTGTTCAGTCCATAGGCCTACATCATGTGGCAAACCGGTGAGCATGTGGCTCTATTAGTATAGGAGATACCTGAAAACATATCACACTTTTCATCATAGTGCTTTTACCAATGCATAAAATGCATGGAGAAGTCATTTCGAATGACTGGTCCTCAGTGTTGTGAGAACGATGACTGGTTAAAATTTTTGGTGGTTTCTTGTTCAGTCCATAGGCCTACATCATGTGGCAAACCGGTGAGCATGTGGCTCTATTAGTATAGGAGATACCTGAAAACATATCACACTTTTCATCATAGTGCTTTTACCAATGCATAAAATGCATGGAGAAGTCATTTCGAATGACTGGTCCTCAGTGTTGTGAGAACGATGACTGGTTAAAATTTTTGGTGGTTTCTTGTTCAGTCCATAGGCCTACATCATGTGGCAAACCGGTGAGCATATGGCTCTATTAGTATAGGAGATACCTGAAAACATATCACACTTTTCATCATAGTGCTTTTACCAATGCATAAAATGCATGGAGAAGTCATTTCGAATGACTGGTCCTCAGTGTTGTGAGAACGATGACTGGTTAAAATTTTTGGTGGTTTCTTGTTCAGTCCATAGGCCCACATCATGTGACAAACCGGTGAGCATGTGGCTCTATTAGTATAGGAGATACCTGAAAACATATCACACTTTTCATCATAGTGCTTTTACCAATGCATAAAATGCATGGAGAAGTCATTTCGAATGACTGGTCCTCAGTGTTGTTAGGACGATGACTGGTTAAAATTTTTGGTGGTTTCTTGTTCAGTCCATAGGCCTACATCATGTGGCAAACCGGTGAGCATGTGGCTCTATTAGTATAGGAGATACCTGAAAACATATCACACTTTTCATCATAGTGCTTTTACCAATGCATAAAATGCATGGAGAAGTCATTTCGAATGACTGGTCCTCAGAGTTGTGAGAACGATGACTGGTTAAAATTTTTGGTGGTTTCTTGTTCAGTCCATAGGCCTACATCATGTGGCAAACCGGTGAGCATGTGGCTCTATTAGTATAGGAGATACCTGAAAACATATCACACTTTTCATCATAGTGCTTTTACCAATGCATAAAATGCATGGAGAAGTCATTTCGAATGACTGGTCCTCAGTGTTGTGAGAACGATGACTGGTTAAAATTTTTGGTGGTTTCTTGTTCAGTCCATAGGCCTACATCATGTGGCAAACCGGTGAGCATGTGGCTCTATTAGTATAGGAGATACCTGAAAACATATCACACTTTTCATCATAGTGCTTTTACCAATGCATAAAATGCATGGAGAAGTCATTTCGAATGACTGGTCCTCAGTGTTGTGAGAACGATGACTGGTTAAAATTTTTGGTGGTTTCTTGTTCAGTCCATAGGCCTACATCATGTGGCAAACCGGTGAGCATGTGGCTCTATTAGTATAGGAGATACCTGAAAACATATCACACTTTTCATCATAGTGCTTTTACCAATGCATAAAATGCATGGAGAAGTCATTTCGAATGACTGGTCCTCAGTGTTGTGAGAACGATGACTGGTTAAAATTTTTGGTGGTTTCTTGTTCAGTCCATAGGCCTACATCATGTGGCAAACCGGTGAGCATGTGGCTCTATTAGTATAGGAGATACCTGAAAACATATTACACTTTTCATCATAGTGCTTTTACCAATGCATAAAATGCATGGAGAAGTCATTTCGAATGACTGGTCCTCAGAGTTGTGAGAACGATGACTGGTTAAAATTTTTGGTGGTTTCTTGTTCAGTCCATAGGCCTACATCATGTGGCAAACCGGTGAGCATGTGGCTCTATTAGTATAGGAGATACCTGAAAACATATCACACTTTTCATCATAGTGCTTTTACCAATGCATAAAATGCATGGAGAAGTCATTTCGAATGACTGGTCCTCAGTGTTGTGAGAACGATGACTGGTTAAAATTTTTGGTGGTTTCTTGTTCAGTCCATAGGCCTACATCATGTGGCAAACCGGTGAGCATGTGGCTCTATTAGTATAGGAGATACCTGAAAACATATCACACTTTTCATCATAGTGCTTTTACCAATGCATAAAATGCATGGAGAAGTCATTTCGAATGACTGGTCCTCAGTGTTGTGAGAACGATGACTGGTTAAAATTTTTGGTGGTTTCTTGTTCAGTCCATAGGCCTACATCATGTGGCAAACCGGTGAGCATGTGGCTCTATTAGTATAGGAGATACCTAAAAACATATCACACTTTTCATCATAGTGCTTTTACCAATGCATAAAATGCATGGAGAAGTCATTTCGAATGACTGGTCCTCAGTGTTGTGAGGACGATGACTGGTTAAAATTTTTGGTGGTTTCTTGTTCAGTCCATAGGCCTACATCATGTGGCAAACCGGTGAGCATGTGGCTCTATTAGTATAGGAGATACCTGAAAACATATCACACTTTTCATCATAGTGCTTTTACCAATGCATAAAATGCATGGAGAAGTCATTTCGAATGACTGGTCCTCAGTGTTGTGAGAACGATGACTGGTTAAAATTTTTGGTGGTTTCTTGTTCAGTCCATAGGCCTACATCATGTGGCAAACCGGTGAGCATGTGGCTCTATTAGTATAGGAGATACCTGAAAACATATCACACTTTTCATCATAGTGCTTTTACCAATGCATAAAATGCATGGAGAAGTCATTTCGAATGACTGGTCCTCAGTGTTGTGAGAACGATGACTGGTTAAAATTTTTGGTGGTTTCTTGTTCAGTCCATAGGCCTACATCATGTGGCAAACCGGTGAGCATGTGGCTCTATTAGTATAGGAGATACCTGAAAACATATCACACTTTTCATCATAGTGCTTTTACCAATGCATAAAATGCATGGAGAAGTCATTTCGAATGACTGGTCCTCAGTGTTGTGAGAACGATGACTGGTTAAAATTTTTGGTGGTTTCTTGTTCAGTCCATAGGCCTACATCATGTGGCAAACCGGTGAGCATGTGGCTCTATTAGTATAGGAGATACCTGAAAACATATCACACTTTTCATCATAGTGCTTTTACCAATGCATAAAATGCATGGAGAAGTCATTTCGAATGACTGGTCCTCAGTGTTGTGAGAACGATGACTGGTTAAAATTTTTGGTGGTTTCTTGTTCAGTCCATAGGCCTACATCATGTGGCAAACCGGTGAGCATGTGGCTCTATTAGTATAGGAGATACCTGAAAACATATCACACTTTTCATCATAGTGCTTTTACCAATGCATAAAATGCATGGAGAAGTCATTTCGAATGACTGGTCCTCAGTGTTGTGAGAACGATGACTGGTTAAAATTTTTGGTGGTTTCTTGTTCAGTCCATAGGCCTACATCATGTGGCAAACCGGTGAGCATGTGGCTCTATTAGTATAGGAGATACCTGAAAACATATCACACTTTTCATCATAGTGCTTTTACCAATGCATAAAATGCATGGAGAAGTCATTTCGAATGACTGGTCCTCAGTGTTGTGAGAACGATGACTGGTTAAAATTTTTGGTGGTTTCTTGTTCAGTCCATAGGCCTACATCATGTGGCAAACCGGTGAGCATATGGCTCTATTAGTATAGGAGATACCTGAAAACATATCACACTTTTCATCATAGTGCTTTTACCAATGCATAAAATGCATGGAGAAGTCATTTCGAATGACTGGTCCTCAGTGTTGTGAGAACGATGACTGGTTAAAATTTTTGGTGGTTTCTTGTTCAGTCCATAGGCCCACATCATGTGACAAACCGGTGAGCATGTGGCTCTATTAGTATAGGAGATACCTGAAAACATATCACACTTTTCATCATAGTGCTTTTACCAATGCATAAAATGCATGGAGAAGTCATTTCGAATGACTGGTCCTCAGTGTTGTTAGGACGATGACTGGTTAAAATTTTTGGTGGTTTCTTGTTCAGTCCATAGGCCTACATCATGTGGCAAACCGGTGAGCATGTGGCTCTATTAGTATAGGAGATACCTGAAAACATATCACACTTTTCATCATAGTGCGTTTACCAATGCATAAAATGCATGGAGAAGTCATTTCGAATGACTGGTCCTCAGTGTTGTGAGAACGATGACTGGTTAAAATTTTTGGTGGTTTCTTGTTCAGTCCATAGGCCTACATCATGTGGCAAACCGGTGAGCATGTGGCTCTATTAGTATAGGAGATACCTGAAAACATATCACACTTTTCATCATAGTGCTTTTACCAATGCATAAAATGCATGGAGAAGTCATTTCGAATGACTGGTCCTCAGTGTTGTGAGAACGATGACTGGTTAAAATTTTTGGTGGTTTCTTGTTCAGTCCATAGGCCTACATCATGTGGCAAACCGGTGAGCATGTGGCTCTATTAGTATAGGAGATACCTGAAAACATATTACACTTTTCATCATAGTGCTTTTACCAATGCATAAAATGCATGGAGAAGTCATTTCGAATGACTGGTCCTCAGAGTTGTGAGAACGATGACTGGTTAAAATTTTTGGTGGTTTCTTGTTCAGTCCATAGGCCTACATCATGTGGCAAACCGGTGAACATGTGGCTCTATTAGTATAGGAGATACCTGAAAACATATCACACTTTTCATCATAGTGCTTTTACCAATGCATAAAATGCATGGAGAAGTCATTTCGAATGACTGGTCCTCAGTGTTGTGAGAACGATGACTGGTTAAAATTTTTGGTGGTTTCTTGTTCAGTCCATAGGCCTACATCATGTGGCAAACCGGTGAGCATGTGGCTCTATTAGTATAGGAGATACCTGAAAACATATCACACTTTTCATCATAGTGCTTTTACCAATGCATAAAATGCATGGAGAAGTCATTTCGAATGACTGGTCCTCAGTGTTGTGAGAACGATGACTGGTTAAAATTTTTGGTGGTTTCTTGTTCAGTCCATAGGCCTACATCATGTGGCAAACCGGTGAGCATGTGGCTCTATTAGTATAGGAGATACCTAAAAACATATCACACTTTTCATCATAGTGCTTTTACCAATGTATAAAATGCATGGAGAAGTCATTTCGAATGACTGGTCCTCAGTGTTGTGAGAACGATGACTGGTTAAAATTTTTGGTGGTTTCTTGTTCAGTCCATAGGCCTACATCATGTGGCAAACCGGTGAGCATGTGGCTCTATTAGTATAGGAGATACCTGAAAACATATCACACTTTTCATCATAGTGCTTTTACCAATGCATAAAATGCATGGAGAAGTCATTTCGAATGACTGGTCCTCAGTGTTGTGAGAACGATGACTGGTTAAAATTTTTGGTGGTTTCTTGTTCAGTCCATAGGCCTACATCATGTGGCAAACCGGTGAGCATGTGGCTCTATTAGTATAGGAGATACCTGAAAACATATCACACTTTTCATCATAGTGCTTTTACCAATGCATAAAATGCATGGAGAAGTCATTTCGAATGACTGGTTCTCAGTGTTGTGAGAACGATGACTGGTTAAAATTTTTGGTGGTTTCTTGTTCAGTCCATAGGCCTACATCATGTGGCAAACCAGTGAGCATGTGGCTCTATTAGTATAGGAGATACCTGAAAACATATCACACTTTTCATCATAGTGCTTTTACCAATGCATAAAATGCATGGAGAAGTCATTTTGAATGACTGGTCCTCAGTGTTGTGAGAACGATGACTGGTTAAAATTTTTGGTGGTTTCTTGTTCAGTCCATAGGCCTACATCATGTGGCAAACCGGTGAGCATGTGGCTCTATTAGTATAGGAGATACCTGAAAACATATCACACTTTTCATCATAGTGCTTTTACCAATGCATAAAATGCATGGAGAAGTCATTTTGAATGACTGGTCCTCAGTGTTGTGAGAACGATGACTGGTTAAAATTTTTGGTGGTTTCTTGTTCAGTCCATAGGCCTACATCATGTGGCAAACCGGTGAGCATGTGGCTCTATTAGTATAGGAGATACCTGAAAACGTATCACACTTTTCATCATAGTGCTTTTACCAATGCATAAAATGCATGGAGAAGTCATTTCGAATGACTGGTCCTCAGTGTTGTGAGAACGATGACTGGTTAAAATTTTTGGTGGTTTCTTGTTCAGTCCATAGGCCTACATCATGTGGCAAACCGGTGAGTATGTGGCTCTATTAGTATAGGAGATACCTGAAAACATATCACACTTTTCATCATAGTGCTTTTACCAATGCATAAAATGCATGGAGAAGTCATTTCGAATGACTGGTCCTCAGTGTTGTGAGAACGATGACTGGTTAAAATTTTTGGTGGTTTCTTGTTCAGTCCATAGGCCCACATCATGTGGCAAACCGGTGAGCATGTGGCTCTATTAGTATAGGAGATACCTGAAAACATATCACACTTTTCATCATAGTGCTTTTACCAATGCATAAAATGCATGGAGAAGTCATTTTGAATGACTGGTCCTCAGTGTTGTGAGAACGATGACTGGTTAAAATTTTTGGTGGTTTCTTGTTCAGTCCATAGGCCTACATCATGTGGCAAACCGGTGAGCATGTGGCTCTATTAGTATAGGAGATACCTGAAAACATATCACACTTTTCATCATAGTGCTTTTACCAATGCATAAAATGCATGGAGAAGTCATTTCGAATGACTGGTCCTCAGTGTTGTGAGAACGATGACTGGTTAAAATTTTTGGTGGTTTCTTGTTCAGTCCATAGGCCTACATCATGTGGCAAACCGGTGAGCATATGGCTCTATTAGTATAGGAGATACCTGAAAACATATCACACTTTTCATCATAGTGCTTTTACCAATGCATAAAATGCATGGAGAAGTCATTTCGAATGACTGGTCCTCAGTGTTGTGAGAACGATGACTGGTTAAAATTTTTGGTGGTTTCTTGTTCAGTCCATAGGCCCACATCATGTGACAAACCGGTGAGCATGTGGCTCTATTAGTATAGGAGATACCTGAAAACATATCACACTTTTCATCATAGTGCTTTTACCAATGCATAAAATGCATGGAGAAGTCATTTCGAATGACTGGTCCTCAGTGTTGTGAGAACGATGACTGGTTAAAATTTTTGGTGGTTTCTTGTTCAGTCCATAGGCCTACATCATGTGGCAAACCGGTGAGCATGTGGCTCTATTAGTATAGGAGATACCTGAAAACATATCACACTTTTCATCATAGTGCTTTTACCAATGCATAAAATGCATGGAGAAGTCATTTCGAATGACTGGTCCTCAGTGTTGTGAGAACAATGACTGGTTAAAATTTTTGGTGGTTTCTTGTTCAGTCCATAGGCCTACATCATGTGGCAAACCGGTGAGCATGTGGCTCTATTAGTATAGGAGATACCTGAAAACATATCACACTTTTCATCATAGTGCTTTTACCAATGCATAAAATGCATGGAGAAGTCATTTCGAATGACTGGTCCTCAGTGTTGTGAGAACGATGACTGGTTAAAATTTTTGGTGGTTTCTTGTTCAGTCCATAGGCCTACATCATGTGGCAAACCGGTGAGCATATGGCTCTATTAGTATAGGAGATACCTGAAAACATATCACACTTTTCATCATAGTGCTTTTACCAATGCATAAAATGCATGGAGAAGTCATTTCGAATGACTGGTCCTCAGTGTTGTGAGAACGATGACTGGTTAAAATTTTTGGTGGTTTCTTGTTCAGTCCATAGGCCTACATCATGTGACAAACCGGTGAGCATGTGGCTCTATTAGTATAGGAGATACCTGAAAACATATCACACTTTTCATCATAGTGCTTTTACCAATGCATAAAATGCATGGAGAAGTCATTTCGAATGACTGGTCCTCAGTGTTGTGAGAACGATGACTGGTTAAAATTTTTGGTGGTTTCTTGTTCAGTCCATAGGCCTACATCATGTGGCAAACCGGTGAGCATATGGCTCTATTAGTATAGGAGATACCTGAAAACATATCACACTTTTCATCATAGTGCTTTTACCAATGCATAAAATGCATGGAGAACTCATTTCGAATGACTGGTCCTCAGTGTTGTGAGAACGATGACTGGTTAAAATTTTTGGTGGTTTCTTGTTCAGTCCATAGGCCTACATCATGTGACAAACCGGTGAGCATGTGGCTCTATTAGTATAGGAGATACCTGAAAACATATCACACTTTTCATCATAGTGCTTTTACCAATGCATAAAATGCATGGAGAAGTCATTTCGAATGACTGGTCCTCAGTGTTGTGAGAACGATGACTGGTTAAAATTTTTGGTGGTTTCTTGTTCAGTCCATAGGCCTACATCATGTGGCAAACCGGTGAGCATGTGGCTCTATTAATATAGGAGATACCTGAAAACATATCACACTTTTCATCATAGTGCTTTTACCAATGCATAAAATGCATGGAGAAGTCATTTCGAATGACTGGTCCTCAGTGTTGTGAGAACGATGACTGGTTAAAATTTTTGGTGGTTTCTTGTTCAGTCCATAGGCCTACATCATGTGGCAAACCGGTGAGCATGTGGCTCTATTAGTATAGGAGATACCTGAAAACATATCACACTTTTCATCATAGTGCTTTTACCAATGCATAAAATGCATGGAGAAGTCATTTCGAATGACTGGTCCTCAGTGTTGTGAGAACGATGACTGGTTAAAATTTTTGGTGGTTTCTTGTTCAGTCCATAGGCCTACATCATGTGGCAAACCAGTGAGCATGTGGCTCTATTAGTATAGGAGATACCTGAAAACATATCACACTTTTCATCATAGTGCTTTTACCAATGCATAAAATGCATGGAGAAGTCATTTTGAATGACTGGTCCTCAGTGTTGTGAGAACGATGACTGGTTAAAATTTTTGGTGGTTTCTTGTTCAGTCCATAGGCCTACATCATGTGGCAAACCGGTGAGCATGTGGCTCTATTAGTATAGGAGATACCTGAAAACATATCACACTTTTCATCATAGTGCTTTTACCAATGCATAAAATGCATGGAGAAGTCATTTCGAATGACTGGTCCTCAGTGTTGTGAGAACGATGACTGGTTAAAATTTTTGGTGGTTTCTTGTTCAGTCCATAGGCCTACATCATGTGGCAAACCGGTGAGCATGTGGCTCTATTAGTATAGGAGATACCTGAAAACATATCACACTTTTCATCATAGTGCTTTTACCAATGCATAAAATGCATGGAGAAGTCATTTCGAATGACTGGTCCTCAGTGTTGTGAGAACGATGACTGGTTAAAATTTTTGGTGGTTTCTTGTTCAGTCCATAGGCCTACATCATGTGGCAAACCGGTGAGCATATGGCTCTATTAGTATAGGAGATACCTGAAAACATATCACACTTTTCATCATAGTGCTTTTACCAATGCATAAAATGCATGGAGAAGTCATTTCGAATGACTGGTCCTCAGTGTTGTGAGAACGATGACTGGTTAAAATTTTTGGTGGTTTCTTGTTCAGTCCATAGGCCCACATCATGTGACAAACCGGTGAGCATGTGGCTCTATTAGTATAGGAGATACCTGAAAACATATCACACTTTTCATCATAGTGCTTTTACCAATGCATAAAATGCATGGAGAAGTCATTTCGAATGACTGGTCCTCAGTGTTGTGAGAACGATGACTGGTTAAAATTTTTGGTGGTTTCTTGTTCAGTCCATAGGCCTACATCATGTGGCAAACCGGTGAGCATGTGGCTCTATTAGTATAGGAGATACCTGAAAACATATCACACTTTTCATCATAGTGCTTTTACCAATGCATAAAATGCATGGAGAAGTCATTTCGAATGACTGGTCCTCAGTGTTGTTAGGACGATGACTGGTTAAAATTTTTGGTGGTTTCTTGTTCAGTCCATAGGCCTACATCATGTGGCAAACCGGTGAGCATGTGGCTCTATTAGTATAGGAGATACCTGAAAACATATCACACTTTTCATCATAGTGCTTTTACCAATGCATAAAATGCATGGAGAAGTCATTTCGAATGACTGGTCCTCAGTGTTGTGAGAACGATGACTGGTTAAAATTTTTGGTGGTTTCTTGTTCAGTCCATAGGCCTACATCATGTGGCAAACCGGTGAGCATGTGGCTCTATTAGTATAGGAGATACCTGAAAACATATCACACTTTTCATCATAGTGCTTTTACCAATGCATAAAATGCATGGAGAAGTCATTTCGAATGACTGGTCCTCAGTGTTGTGAGAACGATGACTGGTTAAAATTTTTGGTGGTTTCTTGTTCAGTCCATAGGCCTACATCATGTGGCAAACCGGTGAGCATATGGCTCTATTAGTATAGGAGATACCTGAAAACATATCACACTTTTCATCATAGTGCTTTTACCAATGCATAAAATGCATGGAGAACTCATTTCGAATGACTGGTCCTCAGTGTTGTGAGAACGATGACTGGTTAAAATTTTTGGTGGTTTCTTGTTCAGTCCATAGGCCTACATCATGTGACAAACCGGTGAGCATGTGGCTCTATTAGTATAGGAGATACCTGAAAACATATCACACTTTTCATCATAGTGCTTTTACCAATGCATAAAATGCATGGAGAAGTCATTTCGAATGACTGGTCCTCAGTGTTGTGAGAACGATGACTGGTTAAAATTTTTGGTGGTTTCTTGTTCAGTCCATAGGCCTACATCATGTGGCAAACCGGTGAGCATGTGGCTCTATTAATATAGGAGATACCTGAAAACATATCACACTTTTCATCATAGTGCTTTTACCAATGCATAAAATGCATGGAGAAGTCATTTCGAATGACTGGTCCTCAGTGTTGTGAGAACGATGACTGGTTAAAATTTTTGGTGGTTTCTTGTTCAGTCCATAGGCCTACATCATGTGGCAAACCGGTGAGCATGTGGCTCTATTAGTATAGGAGATACCTGAAAACATATCACACTTTTCATCATAGTGCTTTTACCAATGCATAAAATGCATGGAGAAGTCATTTCGAATGACTGGTCCTCAGTGTTGTGAGAACGATGACTGGTTAAAATTTTTGGTGGTTTCTTGTTCAGTCCATAGGCCTACATCATGTGGCAAACCAGTGAGCATGTGGCTCTATTAGTATAGGAGATACCTGAAAACATATCACACTTTTCATCATAGTGCTTTTACCAATGCATAAAATGCATGGAGAAGTCATTTTGAATGACTGGTCCTCAGTGTTGTGAGAACGATGACTGGTTAAAATTTTTGGTGGTTTCTTGTTCAGTCCATAGGCCTACATCATGTGGCAAACCGGTGAGCATGTGGCTCTATTAGTATAGGAGATACCTGAAAACATATCACACTTTTCATCATAGTGCTTTTACCAATGCATAAAATGCATGGAGAAGTCATTTCGAATGACTGGTCCTCAGTGTTGTGAGAACGATGACTGGTTAAAATTTTTGGTGGTTTCTTGTTCAGTCCATAGGCCTACATCATGTGGCAAACCGGTGAGCATGTGGCTCTATTAGTATAGGAGATACCTGAAAACATATCACACTTTTCATCATAGTGCTTTTACCAATGCATAAAATGCATGGAGAAGTCATTTCGAATGACTGGTCCTCAGTGTTGTGAGAACGATGACTGGTTAAAATTTTTGGTGGTTTCTTGTTCAGTCCATAGGCCTACATCATGTGGCAAACCGGTGAGCATATGGCTCTATTAGTATAGGAGATACCTGAAAACATATCACACTTTTCATCATAGTGCTTTTACCAATGCATAAAATGCATGGAGAAGTCATTTCGAATGACTGGTCCTCAGTGTTGTGAGAACGATGACTGGTTAAAATTTTTGGTGGTTTCTTGTTCAGTCCATAGGCCCACATCATGTGACAAACCGGTGAGCATGTGGCTCTATTAGTATAGGAGATACCTGAAAACATATCACACTTTTCATCATAGTGCTTTTACCAATGCATAAAATGCATGGAGAAGTCATTTCGAATGACTGGTCCTCAGTGTTGTGAGAACGATGACTGGTTAAAATTTTTGGTGGTTTCTTGTTCAGTCCATAGGCCTACATCATGTGGCAAACCGGTGAGCATGTGGCTCTATTAGTATAGGAGATACCTGAAAACATATCACACTTTTCATCATAGTGCTTTTACCAATGCATAAAATGCATGGAGAAGTCATTTCGAATGACTGGTCCTCAGTGTTGTTAGGACGATGACTGGTTAAAATTTTTGGTGGTTTCTTGTTCAGTCCATAGGCCTACATCATGTGGCAAACCGGTGAGCATGTGGCTCTATTAGTATAGGAGATACCTGAAAACATATCACACTTTTCATCATAGTGCTTTTACCAATGCATAAAATGCATGGAGAAGTCATTTCGAATGACTGGTCCTCAGTGTTGTGAGAACGATGACTGGTTAAAATTTTTGGTGGTTTCTTGTTCAGTCCATAGGCCTACATCATGTGGCAAACCGGTGAGCATGTGGCTCTATTAGTATAGGAGATACCTGAAAACATATCACACTTTTCATCATAGTGCTTTTACCAATGCATAAAATGCATGGAGAAGTCATTTCGAATGACTGGTCCTCAGTGTTGTGAGAACGATGACTGGTTAAAATTTTTGGTGGTTTCTTGTTCAGTCCATAGGCCTACATCATGTGGCAAACCGGTGAGCATATGGCTCTATTAGTATAGGAGATACCTGAAAACATATCACACTTTTCATCATAGTGCTTTTACCAATGCATAAAATGCATGGAGAAGTCATTTCGAATGACTGGTCCTCAGTGTTGTGAGAACGATGACTGGTTAAAATTTTTGGTGGTTTCTTGTTCAGTCCATAGGCCCACATCATGTGACAAACCGGTGAGCATGTGGCTCTATTAGTATAGGAGATACCTGAAAACATATCACACTTTTCATCATAGTGCTTTTACCAATGCATAAAATGCATGGAGAAGTCATTTCGAATGACTGGTCCTCAGTGTTGTGAGAACGATGACTGGTTAAAATTTTTGGTGGTTTCTTGTTCAGTCCATAGGCCTACATCATGTGGCAAACCGGTGAGCATGTGGCTCTATTAGTATAGGAGATACCTGAAAACATATTACACTTTTCATCATAGTGCTTTTACCAATGCATAAAATGCATGGAGAAGTCATTTCGAATGACTGGTCCTCAGAGTTGTGAGAACGATGACTGGTTAAAATTTTTGGTGGTTTCTTGTTCAGTCCATAGGCCTACATCATGTGGCAAACCGGTGAGCATGTGGCTCTATTAGTATAGGAGATACCTGAAAACATATCACACTTTTCATCATAGTGCTTTTACCAATGCATAAAATGCATGGAGAAGTCATTTCGAATGACTGGTCCTCAGTGTTGTGAGAACGATGACTGGTTAAAATTTTTGGTGGTTTCTTGTTCAGTCCATAGGCCTACATCATGTGGCAAACCGGTGAGCATGTGGCTCTATTAGTATAGGAGATACCTGAAAACATATCACACTTTTCATCATAGTGCTTTTACCAATGCATAAAATGCATGGAGAAGTCATTTCGAATGACTGGTCCTCAGTGTTGTGAGAACGATGACTGGTTAAAATTTTTGGTGGTTTCTTGTTCAGTCCATAGGCCTACATCATGTGGCAAACCGGTGAGCATGTGGCTCTATTAGTATAGGAGATACCTAAAAACATATCACACTTTTCATCATAGTGCTTTTACCAATGCATAAAATGCATGGAGAAGTCATTTCGAATGACTGGTCCTCAGTGTTGTGAGAACGATGACTGGTTAAAATTTTTGGTGGTTTCTTGTTCAGTCCATAGGCCTACATCATGTGGCAAACCGGTGAGCATGTGGCTCTATTAGTATAGGAGATACCTGAAAACATATCACACTTTTCATCATAGTGCTTTTACCAATGCATAAAATGCATGGAGAAGTCATTTCGAATGACTGGTCCTCAGTGTTGTGAGAACGATGACTGGTTAAAATTTTTGGTGGTTTCTTGTTCAGTCCATAGGCCTACATCATGTGGCAAACCGGTGAGCATGTGGCTCTATTAGTATAGGAGATACCTGAAAACATATCACACTTTTCATCATAGTGCTTTTACCAATGCATAAAATGCATGGAGAAGTCATTTCGAATGACTGGTTCTCAGTGTTGTGAGAACGATGACTGGTTAAAATTTTTGGTGGTTTCTTGTTCAGTCCATAGGCCTACATCATGTGGCAAACCAGTGAGCATGTGGCTCTATTAGTATAGGAGATACCTGAAAACATATCACACTTTTCATCATAGTGCTTTTACCAATGCATAAAATGCATGGAGAAGTCATTTTGAATGACTGGTCCTCAGTGTTGTGAGAACGATGACTGGTTAAAATTTTTGGTGGTTTCTTGTTCAGTCCATAGGCCTACATCATGTGGCAAACCAGTGAGCATGTGGCTCTATTAGTATAGGAGATACCTGAAAACATATCACACTTTTCATCATAGTGCTTTTACCAATGCATAAAATGCATGGAGAAGTCATTTTGAATGACTGGTCCTCAGTGTTGTGAGAACGATGACTGGTTAAAATTTTTGGTGGTTTCTTGTTCAGTCCATAGGCCTACATCATGTGGCAAACCGGTGAGCATGTGGCTCTATTAGTATAGGAGATACCTGAAAACATATCACACTTTTCATCATAGTGCTTTTACCAATGCATAAAATGCATGGAGAAGTCATTTTGAATGACTGGTCCTCAGTGTTGTGAGAACGATGACTGGTTAAAATTTTTGGTGGTTTCTTGTTCAGTCCATAGGCCTACATCATGTGGCAAACCGGTGAGCATGTGGCTCTATTAGTATAGGAGATACCTGAAAACATATCACACTTTTCATCATAGTGCTTTTACCAATGCATAAAATGCATGGAGAAGTCATTTCGAATGACTGGTCCTCAGTGTTGTGAGAACGATGACTGGTTAAAATTTTTGGTGGTTTCTTGTTCAGTCCATAGGCCCACATCATGTGACAAACCTGTGAGCATGTGGCTCTATTAGTATAGGAGATACCTGAAAACATATCACACTTTTCATCATAGTGCTTTTACCAATGCATAAAATGCATGGAGAAGTCATTTCGAATGACTGGTCCTCAGTGTTGTGAGAACGATGACTGGTTAAAATTTTTGGTGGTTTCTTGTTCAGTCCATAGGCCTACATCATGTGGCAAACCGGTGAGCATGTGGCTCTATTAGTATAGGAGATACCTGAAAACATATCACACTTTTCATCATAGTGCTTTTACCAATGCATAAAATGCATGGAGAAGTCATTTCGAATGACTGGTCCTCAGTGTTGTGAGAACGATGACTGGTTAAAATTTTTGGTGGTTTCTTGTTCAGTCCATAGGCCCACATCATGTGGCAAACCGGTGAGCATGTGGCTCTATTAGTATAGGAGATACCTGAAAACATATCACACTTTTCATCATAGTGCTTTTACCAATGCATAAAATGCATGGAGAAGTCATTTCGAATGACTTGTTCTCAGTGTTGTGAGAACGATGACTGGTTAAAATTTTTGGTGGTTTCTTGTTCAGTCCATAGGCCTACATCATGTGGCAAACCAGTGAGCATGTGGCTCTATTAGTATAGGAGATACCTGAAAACATATCACACTTTTCATCATAGTGCTTTTACCAATGCATAAAATGCATGGAGAAGTCATTTTGAATGACTGGTCCTCAGTGTTGTGAGAACGATGACTGGTTAAAATTTTTGGTGGTTTCTTGTTCAGTCCATAGGCCTACATCATGTGGCAAACCGGTGAGCATGTGGCTCTATTAGTATAGGAGATACCTGAAAACATATCACACTTTTCATCATAGTGCTTTTACCAATGCATAAAATGCATGGAGAAGTCATTTTGAATGACTGGTCCTCAGTGTTGTGAGAACGATGACTGGTTAAAATTTTTGGTGGTTTCTTGTTCAGTCCATAGGCCTACATCATGTGGCAAACCGGTGAGCATGTGGCTCTATTAGTATAGGAGATACCTGAAAACATATCACACTTTTCATCATAGTGCTTTTACCAATGCATAAAATGCATGGAGAAGTCATTTCGAATGACTAGTCCTCAGTGTTGTGAGAACGATGACTGGTTAAAATTTTTGGTGGTTTCTTGTTCAGTCCATAGGCCCACATCATGTGACAAACCTGTGAGCATGTGGCTCTATTAGTATAGGAGATACCTGAAAACATATCACACTTTTCATCATAGTGCTTTTACCAATGCATAAAATGCATGGAGAAGTCATTTCGAATGACTGGTCCTCAGTGTTGTGAGAACGATGACTGGTGAAAATTTTTGGTGGTTTCTTGTTCAGTCCATAGGCCTACATCATGTGGCAAACCGGTGAGCATGTGGCTCTATTAGTATAGGAGATACCTGAAAACATATCACACTTTTCATCATAGTGCTTTTACCAATGCATAAAATGCATGGAGAAGTCATTTCGAATGACTGGTCCTCAGTGTTGTGAGAACGATGACTGGTTAAAATTTTTGGTGGTTTCTTGTTCAGTCCATAGGCCCACATCATGTGGCAAACCGGTGAGCATGTGGCTCTATTAGTATAGGAGATACCTGAAAACATATCACACTTTTCATCATAGTGCTTTTACCAATGCATAAAATGCATGGAGAAGTCATTTTGAATGACTGGTCCTCAGTGTTGTGAGAACGATGACTGGTTAAAATTTTTGGTGGTTTCTTGTTCAGTCCATAGGCCTACATCATGTGGCAAACCGGTGAGCATGTGGCTCTATTAGTATAGGAGATACCTGAAAACATATCACACTTTTCATCATAGTGCTTTTACCAATGCATAAAATGCATGGAGAAGTCATTTCGAATGACTGGTCCTCAGTGTTGTGAGAACGATGACTGGTTAAAATTTTTGGTGGTTTCTTGTTCAGTCCATAGGCCTACATCATGTGGCAAACCGGTGAGCATATGGCTCTATTAGTATAGGAGATACCTGAAAACATATCACACTTTTCATCATAGTGCTTTTACCAATGCATAAAATGCATGGAGAAGTCATTTCGAATGACTGGTCCTCAGTGTTGTGAGAACGATGACTGGTTAAAATTTTTGGTGGTTTCTTGTTCAGTCCATAGGCCCACATCATGTGACAAACCGGTGAGCATGTGGCTCTATTAGTATAGGAGATACCTGAAAACATATCACACTTTTCATCATAGTGCTTTTACCAATGCATAAAATGCATGGAGAAGTCATTTCGAATGACTGGTCCTCAGTGTTGTGAGAACGATGACTGGTTAAAATTTTTGGTGGTTTCTTGTTCAGTCCATAGGCCTACATCATGTGGCAAACCGGTGAGCATGTGGCTCTATTAGTATAGGAGATACCTGAAAACATATCACACTTTTCATCATAGTGCTTTTACCAATGCATAAAATGCATGGAGAAGTCATTTCGAATGACTGGTCCTCAGTGTTGTGAGAACAATGACTGGTTAAAATTTTTGGTGGTTTCTTGTTCAGTCCATAGGCCTACATCATGTGGCAAACCGGTGAGCATGTGGCTCTATTAGTATAGGAGATACCTGAAAACATATCACACTTTTCATCATAGTGCTTTTACCAATGCATAAAATGCATGGAGAAGTCATTTCGAATGACTGGTCCTCAGTGTTGTGAGAACGATGACTGGTTAAAATTTTTGGTGGTTTCTTGTTCAGTCCATAGGCCTACATCATGTGGCAAACCGGTGAGCATATGGCTCTATTAGTATAGGAGATACCTGAAAACATATCACACTTTTCATCATAGTGCTTTTACCAATGCATAAAATGCATGGAGAAGTCATTTCGAATGACTGGTCCTCAGTGTTGTGAGAACGATGACTGGTTAAAATTTTTGGTGGTTTCTTGTTCAGTCCATACGCCTACATCATGTGACAAACCGGTGAGCATGTGGCTCTATTAGTATAGGAGATACCTGAAAACATATCACACTTTTCATCATAGTGCTTTTACCAATGCATAAAATGCATGGAGAAGTCATTTCGAATGACTGGTCCTCAGTGTTGTGAGAACGATGACTGGTTAAAATTTTTGGTGGTTTCTTGTTCAGTCCATAGGCCTACATCATGTGGCAAACCGGTGAGCATATGGCTCTATTAGTATAGGAGATACCTGAAAACATATCACACTTTTCATCATAGTGCTTTTACCAATGCATAAAATGCATGGAGAAGTCATTTCGAATGACTGGTCCTCAGTGTTGTGAGAACGATGACTGGTTAAAATTTTTGGTGGTTTCTTGTTCAGTCCATAGGCCTAAGTGAGTAACTATGTTACTATGAACAATATTGTATCATACAATTATTAGGTTCTGTAGAAGGACGTAGATCTGGGTATTTATTATGATGGAATATAGGCTGAACTGGATGGACAAATGTCTTTTTTCGGCCTTACTAACTATGTTACTATGTTACTATGAACTTTTCATCATAGTGCTTTTACCAATGCATAAAATGCATGGAGAACTCATTTCGAATGACTGGTCCTCAGTGTTGTGAGAACGATGACTGGTTAAAATTTTTGGTGGTTTCTTGTTCAGTCCATAGGCCTACATCATGTGACAAACCGGTGAGCATGTGGCTCTATTAGTATAGGAGATACCTGAAAACATATCACACTTTTCATCATAGTGCTTTTACCAATGCATAAAATGCATGGAGAAGTCATTTCGAATGACTGGTCCTCAGTGTTGTGAGAACCATGACTGGTTAAAATTTTTGGTGGTTTCTTGTTCAGTCCATAGGCCTACATCATGTGGCAAACCGGTGAGCATGTGGCTCTATTAATATAGGAGATACCTGAAAACATATCACACTTTTCATCATAGTGCTTTTACCAATGCATAAAATGCATGGAGAAGTCATTTCGAATGACTGGTCCTCAGTGTTGTGAGAACGATGACTGGTTAAAATTTTTGGTGGTTTCTTGTTCAGTCCATAGGCCTACATCATGTGGCAAACCGGTGAGCATGTGGCTCTATTAGTATAGGAGATACCTGAAAACATATCACACTTTTCATCATAGTGCTTTTACCAATGCATAAAATGCATGGAGAAGTCATTTCGAATGAGTGGTCCTCAGTGTTGTGAGAACGATGACTGGTTAAAATTTTTGGTGGTTTCTTGTTCAGTCCATAGGCCTACATCATGTGGCAAACCAGTGAGCATGTGGCTCTATTAGTATAGGAGATACCTGAAAACATATCACACTTTTCATCATAGTGCTTTTACCAATGCATAAAATGCATGGAGAAGTCATTTTGAATGACTGGTCCTCAGTGTTGTGAGAACGATGACTGGTTAAAATTTTTGGTGGTTTCTTGTTCAGTCCATAGGCCTACATCATGTGGCAAACCGGTGAGCATGTGGCTCTATTAGTATAGGAGATACCTGAAAACATATCACACTTTTCATCATAGTGCTTTTACCAATGCATAAAATGCATGGAGAAGTCATTTCGAATGACTGGTCCTCAGTGTTGTGAGAACGATGACTGGTTAAAATTTTTGGTGGTTTCTTGTTCAGTCCATAGGCCTACATCATGTGGCAAACCGGTGAGCATGTGGCTCTATTAGTATAGGAGATACCTGAAAACATATCACACTTTTCATCATAGTGCTTTTACCAATGCATAAAATGCATGGAGAAGTCATTTCGAATGACTGGTCCTCAGTGTTGTGAGAACGATGACTGGTGAAAATTTTTGGTGGTTTCTTGTTCAGTCCATAGGCCTACATCATGTGGCAAACCGGTGAGCATGTGGCTCTATTAGTATAGGAGATACCTGAAAACATATCACACTTTTCATCATAGTGCTTTTACCAATGCATAAAATGCATGGAGAAGTCATTTCGAATGACTGGTCCTCAGTGTTGTGAGAACGATGACTGGTTAAAATTTTTGGTGGTTTCTTGTTCAGTCCATAGGCCCACATCATGTGGCAAACCGGTGAGCATGTGGCTCTATTAGTATAGGAGATACCTGAAAACATATCACACTTTTCATCATAGTGCTTTTACCAATGCATAAAATGCATGGAGAAGTCATTTTGAATGACTGGTCCTCAGTGTTGTGAGAACGATGACTGGTTAAAATTTTTGGTGGTTTCTTGTTCAGTCCATAGGCCTACATCATGTGGCAAACCGGTGAGCATGTGGCTCTATTAGTATAGGAGATACCTGAAAACATATCACACTTTTCATCATAGTGCTTTTACCAATGCATAAAATGCATGGAGAAGTCATTTCGAATGACTGGTCCTCAGTGTTGTGAGAACGATGACTGGTTAAAATTTTTGGTGGTTTCTTGTTCAGTCCATAGGCCTACATCATGTGGCAAACCGGTGAGCATATGGCTCTATTAGTATAGGAGATACCTGAAAACATATCACACTTTTCATCATAGTGCTTTTACCAATGCATAAAATGCATGGAGAAGTCATTTCGAATGACTGGTCCTCAGTGTTGTGAGAACGATGACTGGTTAAAATTTTTGGTGGTTTCTTGTTCAGTCCATAGGCCCACATCATGTGACAAACCGGTGAGCATGTGGCTCTATTAGTATAGGAGATACCTGAAAACATATCACACTTTTCATCATAGTGCTTTTACCAATGCATAAAATGCATGGAGAAGTCATTTCGAATGACTGGTCCTCAGTGTTGTGAGAACGATGACTGGTTAAAATTTTTGGTGGTTTCTTGTTCAGTCCATAGGCCTACATCATGTGGCAAACCGGTGAGCATGTGGCTCTATTAGTATAGGAGATACCTGAAAACATATCACACTTTTCATCATAGTGCTTTTACCAATGCATAAAATGCATGGAGAAGTCATTTCGAATGACTGGTCCTCAGTGTTGTGAGAACAATGACTGGTTAAAATTTTTGGTGGTTTCTTGTTCAGTCCATAGGCCTACATCATGTGGCAAACCGGTGAGCATGTGGCTCTATTAGTATAGGAGATACCTGAAAACATATCACACTTTTCATCATAGTGCTTTTACCAATGCATAAAATGCATGGAGAAGTCATTTCGAATGACTGGTCCTCAGTGTTGTGAGAACGATGACTGGTTAAAATTTTTGGTGGTTTCTTGTTCAGTCCATAGGCCTACATCATGTGGCAAACCGGTGAGCATATGGCTCTATTAGTATAGGAGATACCTGAAAACATATCACACTTTTCATCATAGTGCTTTTACCAATGCATAAAATGCATGGAGAAGTCATTTCGAATGACTGGTCCTCAGTGTTGTGAGAACGATGACTGGTTAAAATTTTTGGTGGTTTCTTGTTCAGTCCATACGCCTACATCATGTGACAAACCGGTGAGCATGTGGCTCTATTAGTATAGGAGATACCTGAAAACATATCACACTTTTCATCATAGTGCTTTTACCAATGCATAAAATGCATGGAGAAGTCATTTCGAATGACTGGTCCTCAGTGTTGTGAGAACGATGACTGGTTAAAATTTTTGGTGGTTTCTTGTTCAGTCCATAGGCCTACATCATGTGGCAAACCGGTGAGCATATGGCTCTATTAGTATAGGAGATACCTGAAAACATATCACACTTTTCATCATAGTGCTTTTACCAATGCATAAAATGCATGGAGAAGTCATTTCGAATGACTGGTCCTCAGTGTTGTGAGAACGATGACTGGTTAAAATTTTTGGTGGTTTCTTGTTCAGTCCATAGGCCTAAGTGAGTAACTATGTTACTATGAACAATATTGTATCATACAATTATTAGGTTCTGTAGAAGGACGTAGATCTGGGTATTTATTATGATGGAATATAGGCTGAACTGGATGGACAAATGTCTTTTTTCGGCCTTACTAACTATGTTACTATGTTACTATGAACTTTTCATCATAGTGCTTTTACCAATGCATAAAATGCATGGAGAACTCATTTCGAATGACTGGTCCTCAGTGTTGTGAGAACGATGACTGGTTAAAATTTTTGGTGGTTTCTTGTTCAGTCCATAGGCCTACATCATGTGACAAACCGGTGAGCATGTGGCTCTATTAGTATAGGAGATACCTGAAAACATATCACACTTTTCATCATAGTGCTTTTACCAATGCATAAAATGCATGGAGAAGTCATTTCGAATGACTGGTCCTCAGTGTTGTGAGAACGATGACTGGTTAAAATTTTTGGTGGTTTCTTGTTCAGTCCATAGGCCTACATCATGTGGCAAACCGGTGAGCATGTGGCTCTATTAATATAGGAGATACCTGAAAACATATCACAGTTTTCATCATAGTGCTTTTACCAATGCATAAAATGCATGGAGAAGTCATTTCGAATGACTGGTCCTCAGTGTTGTGAGAACGATGACTGGTTAAAATTTTTGGTGGTTTCTTGTTCAGTCCATAGGCCTACATCATGTGGCAAACCGGTGAGCATGTGGCTCTATTAGTATAGGAGATACCTGAAAACATATCACACTTTTCATCATAGTGCTTTTACCAATGCATAAAATGCATGGAGAAGTCATTTCGAATGAGTGGTCCTCAGTGTTGTGAGAACGATGACTGGTTAAAATTTTTGGTGGTTTCTTGTTCAGTCCATAGGCCTACATCATGTGGCAAACCAGTGAGCATGTGGCTCTATTAGTATAGGAGATACCTGAAAACATATCACACTTTTCATCATAGTGCTTTTACCAATGCATAAAATGCATGGAGAAGTCATTTTGAATGACTGGTCCTCAGTGTTGTGAGAACGATGACTGGTTAAAATTTTTGGTGGTTTCTTGTTCAGTCCATAGGCCTACATCATGTGGCAAACCGGTGAGCATGTGGCTCTATTAGTATAGGAGATACCTGAAAACATATCACACTTTTCATCATAGTGCTTTTACCAATGCATAAAATGCATGGAGAAGTCATTTCGAATGACTGGTCCTCAGTGTTGTGAGAACGATGACTGGTTAAAATTTTTGGTGGTTTCTTGTTCAGTCCATAGGCCTACATCATGTGGCAAACCGGTGAGCATGTGGCTCTATTAGTATAGGAGATACCTGAAAACATATCACACTTTTCATCATAGTGCTTTTACCAATGCATAAAATGCATGGAGAAGTCATTTCGAATGACTGGTCCTCAGTGTTGTGAGAACGATGACTGGTTAAAATTTTTGGTGGTTTCTTGTTCAGTCCATAGGCCTACATCATGTGGCAAACCGGTGAGCATATGGCTCTATTAGTATAGGAGATACCTGAAAACATATCACACTTTTCATCATAGTGCTTTTACCAATGCATAAAATGCATGGAGAAGTCATTTCGAATGACTGGTCCTCAGTGTTGTGAGAACGATGACTGGTTAAAATTTTTGGTGGTTTCTTGTTCAGTCCATAGGCCCACATCATGTGACAAACCGGTGAGCATGTGGCTCTATTAGTATAGGAGATACCTGAAAACATATCACACTTTTCATCATAGTGCTTTTACCAATGCATAAAATGCATGGAGAAGTCATTTCGAATGACTGGTCCTCAGTGTTGTGAGAACGATGACTGGTTAAAATTTTTGGTGGTTTCTTGTTCAGTCCATAGGCCTACATCATGTGGCAAACCGGTGAGCATGTGGCTCTATTAGTATAGGAGATACCTGAAAACATATCACACTTTTCATCATAGTGCTTTTACCAATGCATAAAATGCATGGAGAAGTCATTTCGAATGACTGGTCCTCAGTGTTGTTAGGACGATGACTGGTTAAAATTTTTGGTGGTTTCTTGTTCAGTCCATAGGCCTACATCATGTGGCAAACCGGTGAGCATGTGGCTCTATTAGTATAGGAGATACCTGAAAACATATCACACTTTTCATCATAGTGCTTTTACCAATGCATAAAATGCATGGAGAAGTCATTTCGAATGACTGGTCCTCAGTGTTGTGAGAACGATGACTGGTTAAAATTTTTGGTGGTTTCTTGTTCAGTCCATAGGCCTACATCATGTGGCAAACCGGTGAGCATGTGGCTCTATTAGTATAGGAGATACCTGAAAACATATCACACTTTTCATCATAGTGCTTTTACCAATGCATAAAATGCATGGAGAAGTCATTTCGAATGACTGGTCCTCAGTGTTGTGAGAACGATGACTGGTTAAAATTTTTGGTGGTTTCTTGTTCAGTCCATAGGCCTACATCATGTGGCAAACCGGTGAGCATATGGCTCTATTAGTATAGGAGATACCTGAAAACATATCACACTTTTCATCATAGTGCTTTTACCAATGCATAAAATGCATGGAGAAGTCATTTCGAATGACTGGTCCTCAGTGTTGTGAGAACGATGACTGGTTAAAATTTTTGGTGGTTTCTTGTTCAGTCCATAGGCCCACATCATGTGACAAACCGGTGAGCATGTGGCTCTATTAGTATAGGAGATACCTGAAAACATATCACACTTTTCATCATAGTGCTTTTACCAATGCATAAAATGCATGGAGAAGTCATTTCGAATGACTGGTCCTCAGTGTTGTGAGAACGATGACTGGTTAAAATTTTTGGTGGTTTCTTGTTCAGTCCATAGGCCTACATCATGTGGCAAACCGGTGAGCATGTGGCTCTATTAGTATAGGAGATACCTGAAAACATATTACACTTTTCATCATAGTGCTTTTACCAATGCATAAAATGCATGGAGAAGTCATTTCGAATGACTGGTCCTCAGAGTTGTGAGAACGATGACTGGTTAAAATTTTTGGTGGTTTCTTGTTCAGTCCATAGGCCTACATCATGTGGCAAACCGGTGAGCATGTGGCTCTATTAGTATAGGAGATACCTGAAAACATATCACACTTTTCATCATAGTGCTTTTACCAATGCATAAAATGCATGGAGAAGTCATTTCGAATGACTGGTCCTCAGTGTTGTGAGAACGATGACTGGTTAAAATTTTTGGTGGTTTCTTGTTCAGTCCATAGGCCTACATCATGTGGCAAACCGGTGAGCATGTGGCTCTATTAGTATAGGAGATACCTGAAAACATATCACACTTTTCATCATAGTGCTTTTACCAATGCATAAAATGCATGGAGAAGTCATTTCGAATGACTGGTCCTCAGTGTTGTGAGAACGATGACTGGTTAAAATTTTTGGTGGTTTCTTGTTCAGTCCATAGGCCTACATCATGTGGCAAACCGGTGAGTATGTGGCTCTATTAGTATAGGAGATACCTAAAAACATATCACACTTTTCATCATAGTGCTTTTACCAATGCATAAAATGCATGGAGAAGTCATTTCGAATGACTGGTCCTCAGTGTTGTGAGAACGATGACTGGTTAAAATTTTTGGTGGTTTCTTGTTCAGTCCATAGGCCTACATCATGTGGCAAACCGGTGAGCATGTGGCTCTATTAGTATAGGAGATACCTGAAAACATATCACACTTTTCATCATAGTGCTTTTACCAATGCATAAAATGCATGGAGAAGTCATTTCGAATGACTGGTCCTCAGTGTTGTGAGAACGATGACTGGTTAAAATTTTTGGTGGTTTCTTGTTCAGTCCATAGGCCTACATCATGTGGCAAACCGGTGAGCATGTGGCTCTATTAGTATAGGAGATACCTGAAAACATATCACACTTTTCATCATAGTGCTTTTACCAATGCATAAAATGCATGGAGAAGTCATTTCGAATGACTGGTTCTCAGTGTTGTGAGAACGATGACTGGTTAAAATTTTTGGTGGTTTCTTGTTCAGTCCATAGGCCTACATCATGTGGCAAACCAGTGAGCATGTGGCTCTATTAGTATAGGAGATACCTGAAAACATATCACACTTTTCATCATAGTGCTTTTACCAATGCATAAAATGCATGGAGAAGTCATTTTGAATGACTGGTCCTCAGTGTTGTGAGAACGATGACTGGTTAAAATTTTTGGTGGTTTCTTGTTCAGTCCATAGGCCTACATCATGTGGCAAACCGGTGAGCATGTGGCTCTATTAGTATAGGAGATACCTGAAAACATATCACACTTTTCATCATAGTGCTTTTACCAATGCATAAAATGCATGGAGAAGTCATTTTGAATGACTGGTCCTCAGTGTTGTGAGAACGATGACTGGTTAAAATTTTTGGTGGTTTCTTGTTCAGTCCATAGGCCTACATCATGTGGCAAACCGGTGAGCATGTGGCTCTATTAGTATAGGAGATACCTGAAAACATATCACACTTTTCATCATAGTGCTTTTACCAATGCATAAAATGCATGGAGAAGTCATTTCGAATGACTGGTCCTCAGTGTTGTGAGAACGATGACTGGTTAAAATTTTTGGTGGTTTCTTGTTCAGTCCATAGGCCCACATCATGTGACAAACCTGTGAGCATGTGGCTCTATTAGTATAGGAGATACCTGAAAACATATCACACTTTTCATCATAGTGCTTTTACCAATGCATAAAATGCATGGAGAAGTCATTTCGAATGACTGGTCCTCAGTGTTGTGAGAACGATGACTGGTTAAAATTTTTGGTGGTTTCTTGTTCAGTCCATAGGCCTACATCATGTGGCAAACCGGTGAGCATGTGGCTCTATTAGTATAGGAGATACCTGAAAACATATCACACTTTTCATCATAGTGCTTTTACCAATGCATAAAATGCATGGAGAAGTCATTTCGAATGACTGGTCCTCAGTGTTGTGAGAACGATGACTGGTTAAAATTTTTGGTGGTTTCTTGTTCAGTCCATAGGCCCACATCATGTGGCAAACCGGTGAGCATGTGGCTCTATTAGTATAGGAGATACCTGAAAACATATCACACTTTTCATCATAGTGCTTTTACCAATGCATAAAATGCATGGAGAAGTCATTTTGAATGACTGGTCCTCAGTGTTGTGAGAACGATGACTGGTTAAAATTTTTGGTGGTTTCTTGTTCAGTCCATAGGCCTACATCATGTGGCAAACCGGTGAGCATGTGGCTCTATTAGTATAGGAGATACCTGAAAACATATCACACTTTTCATCATAGTGCTTTTACCAATGCATAAAATGCATGGAGAAGTCATTTCGAATGACTGGTCCTCAGTGTTGTGAGAACGATGACTGGTTAAAATTTTTGGTGGTTTCTTGTTCAGTCCATAGGCCTACATCATGTGGCAAACCGGTGAGCATATGGCTCTATTAGTATAGGAGATACCTGAAAACATATCACACTTTTCATCATAGTGCTTTTACCAATGCATAAAATGCATGGAGAAGTCATTTCGAATGACTGGTCCTCAGTGTTGTGAGAACGATGACTGGTTAAAATTTTTGGTGGTTTCTTGTTCAGTCCATAGGCCCACATCATGTGACAAACCGGTGAGCATGTGGCTCTATTAGTATAGGAGATACCTGAAAACATATCACACTTTTCATCATAGTGCTTTTACCAATGCATAAAATGCATGGAGAAGTCATTTCGAATGACTGGTCCTCAGTGTTGTGAGAACGATGACTGGTTAAAATTTTTGGTGGTTTCTTGTTCAGTCCATAGGCCTACATCATGTGACAAACCGGTGAGCATGTGGCTCTATTAGTATAGGAGATACCTGAAAACATATCACACTTTTCATCATAGTGCTTTTACCAATGCATAAAATGCATGGAGAAGTCATTTCGAATGACTGGTCCTCAGTGTTGTGAGAACGATGACTGGTTAAAATTTTTGGTGGTTTCTTGTTCAGTCCATAGGCCTACATCATGTGGCAAACCGGTGAGCATATGGCTCTATTAGTATAGGAGATACCTGAAAACATATCACACTTTTCATCATAGTGCTTTTACCAATGCATAAAATGCATGGAGAACTCATTTCGAATGACTGGTCCTCAGTGTTGTGAGAACGATGACTGGTTAAAATTTTTGGTGGTTTCTTGTTCAGTCCATAGGCCTACATCATGTGACAAACCGGTGAGCATGTGGCTCTATTAGTATAGGAGATACCTGAAAACATATCACACTTTTCATCATAGTGCTTTTACCAATGCATAAAATGCATGGAGAAGTCATTTTGAATGACTGGTCCTCAGTGTTGTGAGAACGATGACTGGTTAAAATTTTTGGTGGTTTCTTGTTCAGTCCATAGGCCTACATCATGTGGCAAACCGGTGAGCATGTGGCTCTATTAGTATAGGAGATACCTGAAAACATATCACACTTTTCATCATAGTGCTTTTACCAATGCATAAAATGCATGGAGAAGTCATTTCGAATGACTGGTCCTCAGTGTTGTGAGAACGATGACTGGTTAAAATTTTTGGTGGTTTCTTGTTCAGTCCATAGGCCTACATCATGTGGCAAACCGGTGAGCATATGGCTCTATTAGTATAGGAGATACCTGAAAACATATCACACTTTTCATCATAGTGCTTTTACCAATGCATAAAATGCATGGAGAAGTCATTTCGAATGACTGGTCCTCAGTGTTGTGAGAACGATGACTGGTTAAAATTTTTGGTGGTTTCTTGTTCAGTCCATAGGCCCACATCATGTGACAAACCTGTGAGCATGTGGCTCTATTAGTATAGGAGATACCTGAAAACATATCACACTTTTCATCATAGTGCTTTTACCAATGCATAAAATGCATGGAGAAGTCATTTCGAATGACTGGTCCTCAGTGTTGTGAGAACGATGACTGGTTAAAATTTTTGGTGGTTTCTTGTTCAGTCCATAGGCCTACATCATGTGGCAAACCGGTGAGCATGTGGCTCTATTAGTATAGGAGATACCTGAAAACATATCACACTTTTCATCATAGTGCTTTTACCAATGCATAAAATGCATGGAGAAGTCATTTCGAATGACTGGTCCTCAGTGTTGTGAGAACGATGACTGGTTAAAATTTTTGGTGGTTTCTTGTTCAGTCCATAGGCCCACATCATGTGGCAAACCGGTGAGCATGTGGCTCTATTAGTATAGGAGATACCTGAAAACATATCACACTTTTCATCATAGTGCTTTTACCAATGCATAAAATGCATGGAGAAGTCATTTTGAATGACTGGTCCTCAGTGTTGTGAGAACGATGACTGGTTAAAATTTTTGGTGGTTTCTTGTTCAGTCCATAGGCCTACATCATGTGGCAAACCGGTGAGCATGTGGCTCTATTAGTATAGGAGATACCTGAAAACATATCACACTTTTCATCATAGTGCTTTTACCAATGCATAAAATGCATGGAGAAGTCATTTCGAATGACTGGTCCTCAGTGTTGTGAGAACGATGACTGGTTAAAATTTTTGGTGGTTTCTTGTTCAGTCCATAGGCCTACATCATGTGGCAAACCGGTGAGCATATGGCTCTATTAGTATAGGAGATACCTGAAAACATATCACACTTTTCATCATAGTGCTTTTACCAATGCATAAAATGCATGGAGAAGTCATTTCGAATGACTGGTCCTCAGTGTTGTGAGAACGATGACTGGTTAAAATTTTTGGTGGTTTCTTGTTCAGTCCATAGGCCCACATCATGTGACAAACCGGTGAGCATGTGGCTCTATTAGTATAGGAGATACCTGAAAACATATCACACTTTTCATCATAGTGCTTTTACCAATGCATAAAATGCATGGAGAAGTCATTTCGAATGACTGGTCCTCAGTGTTGTGAGAACGATGACTGGTTAAAATTTTTGGCGGTTTCTTGTTCAGTCCATAGGCCTACATCATGTGGCAAACCGGTGAGCATGTGGCTCTATTAGTATAGGAGATACCTGAAAACATATCACACTTTTCATCATAGTGCTTTTACCAATGCATAAAATGCATGGAGAAGTCATTTCGAATGACTGGTCCTCAGTGTTGTGAGAACAATGACTGGTTAAAATTTTTGGTGGTTTCTTGTTCAGTCCATAGGCCTACATCATGTGGCAAACCGGTGAGCATGTGGCTCTATTAGTATAGGAGATACCTGAAAACATATCACACTTTTCATCATAGTGCTTTTACCAATGCATAAAATGCATGGAGAAGTCATTTCAAATGACTGGTCCTCAGTGTTGTGAGAACGATGACTGGTTAAAATTTTTGGTGGTTTCTTGTTCAGTCCATAGGCCTACATCATGTGGCAAACCGGTGAGCATATGGCTCTATTAGTATAGGAGATACCTGAAAACATATCACACTTTTCATCATAGTGCTTTTACCAATGCATAAAATGCATGGAGAAGTCATTTCGAATGACTGGTCCTCAGTGTTGTGAGAACGATGACTGGTTAAAATTTTTGGTGGTTTCTTGTTCAGTCCATAGGCCTACATCATGTGACAAACCGGTGAGCATGTGGCTCTATTAGTATAGGAGATACCTGAAAACATATCACACTTTTCATCATAGTGCTTTTACCAATGCATAAAATGCATGGAGAAGTCATTTCGAATGACTGGTCCTCAGTGTTGTGAGAACGATGACTGGTTAAAATTTTTGGTGGTTTCTTGTTCAGTCCATAGGCCTACATCATGTGGCAAACCGGTGAGCATATGGCTCTATTAGTATAGGAGATACCTGAAAACATATCACACTTTTCATCATAGTGCTTTTACCAATGCATAAAATGCATGGAGAACTCATTTCGAATGACTGGTCCTCAGTGTTGTGAGAACGATGACTGGTTAAAATTTTTGGTGGTTTCTTGTTCAGTCCATAGGCCTACATCATGTGACAAACCGGTGAGCATGTGGCTCTATTAGTATAGGAGATACCTGAAAACATATCACACTTTTCATCATAGTGCTTTTACCAATGCATAAAATGCATGGAGAAGTCATTTCGAATGACTGGTCCTCAGTGTTGTGAGAACGATGACTGGTTAAAATTTTTGGTGGTTTCTTGTTCAGTCCATAGGCCTACATCATGTGGCAAACCGGTGAGCATGTGGCTCTATTAGTATAGGAGATACCTGAAAACATATCACACTTTTCATCATAGTGCTTTTACCAATGCATAAAATGCATGGAGAAGTCATTTCGAATGACTGGTCCTCAGTGTTGTGAGAACGATGACTGGTTAAAATTTTTGGTGGTTTCTTGTTCAGTCCATAGGCCTACATCATTTTGGCAAACCGGTGAGCATGTGGCTCTATTAGTATAGGAGATACCTGAAAACATATCACACTTTTCATCATAGTGCTTTTACCAATGCATAAAATGCATGGAGAAGTCATTTCGAATGACTGGTCCTCAGTGTTGTGAGAACGATGACTGGTTAAAATTTTTGGTGGTTTCTTGTTCAGTCCATAGGCCTACATCATGTGGCAAACCAGTGAGCATGTGGCTCTATTAGTATAGGAGATACCTGAAAACATATCACACTTTTCATCATAGTGCTTTTACCAATGCATAAAATGCATGGAGAAGTCATTTTGAATGACTGGTCCTCAGTGTTGTGAGAACGATGACTGGTTAAAATTTTTGGTGGTTTCTTGTTCAGTCCATAGGCCTACATCATGTGGCAAACCGGTGAGCATGTGGCTCTATTAGTATAGGAGATACCTGAAAACATATCACACTTTTCATCATAGTGCTTTTACCAATGCATAAAATGCATGGAGAAGTCATTTCGAATGACTGGTCCTCAGTGTTGTGAGAACGATGACTGGTTAAAATTTTTGGTGGTTTCTTGTTCAGTCCATAGGCCTACATCATGTGGCAAACCGGTGAGCATGTGGCTCTATTAGTATAGGAGATACCTGAAAACATATCACACTTTTCATCATAGTGCTTTTACCAATGCATAAAATGCATGGAGAAGTCATTTCGAATGACTGGTCCTCAGTGTTGTGAGAACGATGACTGGTTAAAATTTTTGGTGGTTTCTTGTTCAGTCCATAGGCCTACATCATGTGGCAAACCGGTGAGCATGTGGCTCTATTAGTATAGGAGATACCTGAAAACATATCACACTTTTCATCATAGTGCTTTTACCAATGCATAAAATGCATGGAGAAGTCATTTCGAATGACTGGTTCTCAGTGTTGTGAGAACGATGACTGGTTAAAATTTTTGGTGGTTTCTTGTTCAGTCCATAGGCCTACATCATGTGGCAAACCAGTGAGCATGTGGCTCTATTAGTATAGGAGATACCTGAAAACATATCACACTTTTCATCATAGTGCTTTTACCAATGCATAAAATGCATGGAGAAGTCATTTTGAATGACTGGTCCTCAGTGTTGTGAGAACGATGACTGGTTAAAATTTTTGGTGGTTTCTTGTTCAGTCCATAGGCCTACATCATGTGGCAAACCGGTGAGCATGTGGCTCTATTAGTATAGGAGATACCTGAAAACATATCACACTTTTCATCATAGTGCTTTTACCAATGCATAAAATGCATGGAGAAGTCATTTTGAATGACTGGTCCTCAGTGTTGTGAGAACGATGACTGGTTAAAATTTTTGGTGGTTTCTTGTTCAGTCCATAGGCCTACATCATGTGGCAAACCGGTGAGCATGTGGCTCTATTAGTATAGGAGATACCTGAAAACATATCACACTTTTCATCATAGTGCTTTTACCAATGCATAAAATGCATGGAGAAGTCATTTCGAATGACTGGTCCTCAGTGTTGTGAGAACGATGACTGGTTAAAATTTTTGGTGGTTTCTTGTTCAGTCCATAGGCCCACATCATGTGACAAACCTGTGAGCATGTGGCTCTATTAGTATAGGAGATACCTGAAAACATATCACACTTTTCATCATAGTGCTTTTACCAATGCATAAAATGCATGGAGAAGTCATTTCGAATGACTGGTCCTCAGTGTTGTGAGAACGATGACTGGTTAAAATTTTTGGTGGTTTCTTGTTCAGTCCATAGGCCTACATCATGTGGCAAACCGGTGAGCATGTGGCTCTATTAGTATAGGAGATACCTGAAAACATATCACACTTTTCATCATAGTGCTTTTACCAATGCATAAAATGCATGGAGAAGTCATTTCGAATGACTGGTCCTCAGTGTTGTGAGAACGATGACTGGTTAAAATTTTTGGTGGTTTCTTGTTCAGTCCATAGGCCCACATCATGTGGCAAACCGGTGAGCATGTGGCTCTATTAGTATAGGAGATACCTGAAAACATATCACACTTTTCATCATAGTGCTTTTACCAATGCATAAAATGCATGGAGAAGTCATTTTGAATGACTGGTCCTCAGTGTTGTGAGAACGATGACTGGTTAAAATTTTTGGTGGTTTCTTGTTCAGTCCATAGGCCTACATCATGTGGCAAACCGGTGAGCATGTGGCTCTATTAGTATAGGAGATACCTGAAAACATATCACACTTTTCATCATAGTGCTTTTACCAATGCATAAAATGCATGGAGAAGTCATTTCGAATGACTGGTCCTCAGTGTTGTGAGAACGATGACTGGTTAAAATTTTTGGTGGTTTCTTGTTCAGTCCATAGGCCTACATCATGTGGCAAACCGGTGAGCATATGGCTCTATTAGTATAGGAGATACCTGAAAACATATCACACTTTTCATCATAGTGCTTTTACCAATGCATAAAATGCATGGAGAAGTCATTTCGAATGACTGGTCCTCAGTGTTGTGAGAACGATGACTGGTTAAAATTTTTGGTGGTTTCTTGTTCAGTCCATAGGCCCACATCATGTGACAAACCGGTGAACATGTGGCTCTATTAGTATAGGAGATACCTGAAAACATATCACACTTTTCATCATAGTGCTTTTACCAATGCATAAAATGCATGGAGAAGTCATTTCGAATGACTGGTCCTCAGTGTTGTGAGAACGATGACTGGTTAAAATTTTTGGTGGTTTCTTGTTCAGTCCATAGGCCTACATCATGTGGCAAACCGGTGAGCATGTGGCTCTATTAGTATAGGAGATACCTGAAAACATATCACACTTTTCATCATAGTGCTTTTACCAATGCATAAAATGCATGGAGAAGTCATTTCGAATGACTGGTCCTCAGTGTTGTGAGAACAATGACTGGTTAAAATTTTTGGTGGTTTCTTGTTCAGTCCATAGGCCTACATCATGTGGCAAACCGGTGAGCATGTGGCTCTATTAGTATAGGAGATACCTGAAAACATATCACACTTTTCATCATAGTGCTTTTACCAATGCATAAAATGCATGGAGAAGTCATTTCGAATGACTGGTCCTCAGTGTTGTGAGAACGATGACTGGTTAAAATTTTTGGTGGTTTCTTGTTCAGTCCATAGGCCTACATCATGTGGCAAACCGGTGAGCATATGGCTCTATTAGTATAGGAGATACCTGAAAACATATCACACTTTTCATCATAGTGCTTTTACCAATGCATAAAATGCATGGAGAAGTCATTTCGAATGACTGGTCCTCAGTGTTGTGAGAACGATGACTGGTTAAAATTTTTGGTGGTTTCTTGTTCAGTCCATAGGCCTACATCATGTGACAAACCGGTGAGCATGTGGCTCTATTAGTATAGGAGATACCTGAAAACATATCACACTTTTCATCATAGTGCTTTTACCAATGCATAAAATGCATGGAGAAGTCATTTCGAATGACTGGTCCTCAGTGTTGTGAGAACGATGACTGGTTAAAATTTTTGGTGGTTTCTTGTTCAGTCCATAGGCCTACATCATGTGGCAAACCGGTGAGCATATGGCTCTATTAGTATAGGAGATACCTGAAAACATATCACACTTTTCATCATAGTGCTTTTACCAATGCATAAAATGCATGGAGAACTCATTTCGAATGACTGGTCCTCAGTGTTGTGAGAACGATGACTGGTTAAAATTTTTGGTGGTTTCTTGTTCAGTCCATAGGCCTACATCATGTGACAAACCGGTGAGCATGTGGCTCTATTAGTATAGGAGATACCTGAAAACATATCACACTTTTCATCATAGTGCTTTTACCAATGCATAAAATGCATGGAGAAGTCATTTTGAATGACTGGTCCTCAGTGTTGTGAGAACGATGACTGGTTAAAATTTTTGGTGGTTTCTTGTTCAGTCCATAGGCCTACATCATGTGGCAAACCGGTGAGCATGTGGCTCTATTAGTATAGGAGATACCTGAAAACATATCACACTTTTCATCATAGTGCTTTTACCAATGCATAAAATGCATGGAGAAGTCATTTCGAATGACTGGTCCTCAGTGTTGTGAGAACGATGACTGGTTAAAATTTTTGGTGGTTTCTTGTTCAGTCCATAGGCCTACATCATGTGGCAAACCGGTGAGCATATGGCTCTATTAGTATAGGAGATACCTGAAAACATATCACACTTTTCATCATAGTGCTTTTACCAATGCATAAAATGCATGGAGAAGTCATTTCGAATGACTGGTCCTCAGTGTTGTGAGAACGATGACTGGTTAAAATTTTTGGTGGTTTCTTGTTCAGTCCATAGGCCCACATCATGTGACAAACCTGTGAGCATGTGGCTCTATTAGTATAGGAGATACCTGAAAACATATCACACTTTTCATCATAGTGCTTTTACCAATGCATAAAATGCATGGAGAAGTCATTTCGAATGACTGGTCCTCAGTGTTGTGAGAACGATGACTGGTTAAAATTTTTGGTGGTTTCTTGTTCAGTCCATAGGCCTACATCATGTGGCAAACCGGTGAGCATGTGGCTCTATTAGTATAGGAGATACCTGAAAACATATCACACTTTTCATCATAGTGCTTTTACCAATGCATAAAATGCATGGAGAAGTCATTTCGAATGACTGGTCCTCAGTGTTGTGAGAACGATGACTGGTTAAAATTTTTGGTGGTTTCTTGTTCAGTCCATAGGCCCACATCATGTGGCAAACCGGTGAACATGTGGCTCTATTAGTATAGGAGATACCTGAAAACATATCACACTTTTCATCATAGTGCTTTTACCAATGCATAAAATGCATGGAGAAGTCATTTTGAATGACTGGTCCTCAGTGTTGTGAGAACGATGACTGGTTAAAATTTTTGGTGGTTTCTTGTTCAGTCCATAGGCCTACATCATGTGGCAAACCGGTGAGCATGTGGCTCTATTAGTATAGGAGATACCTGAAAACATATCACACTTTTCATCATAGTGCTTTTACCAATGCATAAAATGCATGGAGAAGTCATTTCGAATGACTGGTCCTCAGTGTTGTGAGAACGATGACTGGTTAAAATTTTTGGTGGTTTCTTGTTCAGTCCATAGGCCTACATCATGTGGCAAACCGGTGAGCATATGGCTCTATTAGTATAGGAGATACCTGAAAACATATCACACTTTTCATCATAGTGCTTTTACCAATGCATAAAATGCATGGAGAAGTCATTTCGAATGACTGGTCCTCAGTGTTGTGAGAACGATGACTGGTTAAAATTTTTGGTGGTTTCTTGTTCAGTCCATAGGCCCACATCATGTGACAAACCGGTGAGCATGTGGCTCTATTAGTATAGGAGATACCTGAAAACATATCACACTTTTCATCATAGTGCTTTTACCAATGCATAAAATGCATGGAGAAGTCATTTCGAATGACTGGTCCTCAGTGTTGTGAGAACGATGACTGGTTAAAATTTTTGGTGGTTTCTTGTTCAGTCCATAGGCCTACATCATGTGGCAAACCGGTGAGCATGTGGCTCTATTAGTATAGGAGATACCTGAAAACATATCACACTTTTCATCATAGTGCTTTTACCAATGCATAAAATGCATGGAGAAGTCATTTCGAATGACTGGTCCTCAGTGTTGTGAGAACAATGACTGGTTAAAATTTTTGGTGGTTTCTTGTTCAGTCCATAGGCCTACATCATGTGGCAAACCGGTGAGCATGTGGCTCTATTAGTATAGGAGATACCTGAAAACATATCACACTTTTCATCATAGTGCTTTTACCAATGCATAAAATGCATGGAGAAGTCAATTCGAATGACTGGTCCTCAGTGTTGTGAGAACGATGACTGGTTAAAATTTTTGGTGGTTTCTTGTTCAGTCCATAGGCCTACATCATGTGGCAAACCGGTGAGCATATGGCTCTATTAGTATAGGAGATACCTGAAAACATATCACACTTTTCATCATAGTGCTTTTACCAATGCATAAAATGCATGGAGAAGTCATTTCGAATGACTGGTCCTCAGTGTTGTGAGAACGATGACTGGTTAAAATTTTTGGTGGTTTCTTGTTCAGTCCATAGGCCTACATCATGTGACAAACCGGTGAGCATGTGGCTCTATTAGTATAGGAGATACCTGAAAACATATCACACTTTTCATCATAGTGCTTTTACCAATGCATAAAATGCATGGAGAAGTCATTTCGAATGACTGGTCCTCAGTGTTGTGAGAACGATGACTGGTTAAAATTTTTGGTGGTTTCTTGTTCAGTCCATAGGCCTACATCATGTGGCAAACCGGTGAGCATATGGCTCTATTAGTATAGGAGATACCTGAAAACATATCACACTTTTCATCATAGTGCTTTTACCAATGCATAAAATGCATGGAGAACTCATTTCGAATGACTGGTCCTCAGTGTTGTGAGAACGATGACTGGTTAAAATTTTTGGTGGTTTCTTGTTCAGTCCATAGGCCTACATCATGTGACAAACCGGTGAGCATGTGGCTCTATTAGTATAGGAGATACCTGAAAACATATCACACTTTTCATCATAGTACTTTTACCAATGCATAAAATGCATGGAGAAGTCATTTCGAATGACTGGTCCTCAGTGTTGTGAGAACGATGACTGGTTAAAATTTTTGGTGGTTTCTTGTTCAGTCCATAGGCCTACATCATGTGGCAAACCGGTGAGCATATGGCTCTATTAGTATAGGAGATACCTGAAAACATATCACACTTTTCATCATAGTGCTTTTACCAATGCATAAAATGCATGGAGAAGTCATTTCGAATGACTGGTCCTCAGTGTTGTGAGAACGATGACTGGTTAAAATTTTTGGTGGTTTCTTGTTCAGTCCATAGGCCTACATCATGTGACAAACCGGTGAGCATGTGGCTCTATTAGTATAGGAGATACCTGAAAACATATCACACTTTTCATCATAGTGCTTTTACCAATGCATAAAATGCATGGAGAAGTCATTTCGAATGACTGGTCCTCAGTGTTGTGAGAACGATGACTGGTTAAAATTTTTGGTGGTTTCTTGTTCAGTCCATAGGCCTACATCATGTGGCAAACCGGTGAGCATATGGCTCTATTAGTATAGGAGATACCTGAAAACATATCACACTTTTCATCATAGTGCTTTTACCAATGCATAAAATGCATGGAGAACTCATTTCGAATGACTGGTCCTCAGTGTTGTGAGAACGATGACTGGTTAAAATTTTTGGTGGTTTCTTGTTCAGTCCATAGGCCTACATCATGTGACAAACCGGTGAGCATGTGGCTCTATTAGTATAGGAGATACCTGAAAACATATCACACTTTTCATCATAGTACTTTTACCAATGCATAAAATGCATGGAGAAGTCATTTCGAATGACTGGTCCTCAGTGTTGTGAGAACGATGACTGGTTAAAATTTTTGGTGGTTTCTTGTTCAGTCCATAGGCCTACATCATGTGGCAAACCGGTGAGCATGTGGCTCTATTAGTATAGGAGATACCTGAAAACATATCACACTTTTCATCATAGTGCTTTTACCAATGCATAAAATGCATGGAGAAGTCATTTCGAATGACTGGTCCTCAGTGTTGTGAGAACGATGACTGGTTAAAATTTTTGGTGGTTTCTTGTTCAGTCCATAGGCCTACATCATGTGGCAAACCGGTGAGCATGTGGCTCTATTAGTATAGGAGATACCTGAAAACATATCACACTTTTCATCATAGTGCTTTTACCAATGCATAAAATGCATGGAGAAGTCATTTCGAATGACTGGTCCTCAGTGTTGTGAGAACGATGACTGGTTAAAATTTTTGGTGGTTTCTTGTTCAGTCCATAGGCCTACATCATGTGGCAAACCAGTGAGCATGTGGCTCTATTAGTATAGGAGATACCTGAAAACATATCACACTTTTCATCATACTGCTTTTACCAATGCATAAAATGCATGGAGAAGTCATTTTGAATGACTGGTCCTCAGTGTTGTGAGAACGATGACTGGTTAAAATTTTTGGTGGTTTCTTGTTCAGTCCATAGGCCTACATCATGTGGCAAACCGGTGAGCATGTGGCTCTATTAGTATAGGAGATACCTGAAAACATATCACACTTTTCATCATAGTGCTTTTACCAATGCATAAAATGCATGGAGAAGTCATTTCGAATGACTGGTCCTCAGTGTTGTGAGAACGATGACTGGTTAAAATTTTTGGTGGTTTCTTGTTCAGTCCATAGGCCTACATCATGTGGCAAACCGGTGAGCATGTGGCTCTATTAGTATAGGAGATACCTGAAAACATATCACACTTTTCATCATAGTGCTTTTACCAATGCATAAAATGCATGGAGAAGTCATTTCGAATGACTGGTCCTCAGTGTTGTGAGAACGATGACTGGTTAAAATTTTTGGTGGTTTCTTGTTCAGTCCATAGGCCTACATCATGTGGCAAACCGGTGAGCATATGGCTCTATTAGTATAGGAGATACCTGAAAACATATCACACTTTTCATCATAGTGCTTTTACCAATGCATAAAATGCATGGAGAAGTCATTTCGAATGACTGGTCCTCAGTGTTGTGAGAACGATGACTGGTTAAAATTTTTGGTGGTTTCTTGTTCAGTCCATAGGCCTACATCATGTGGCAAACCGGTGAGCATGTGGCTCTATTAGTATAGGAGATACCTGAAAACATATCACACTTTTCATCATAGTGCTTTTACCAATGCATAAAATGCATGGAGAACTCATTTCGAATGACTGGTCCTCAGTGTTGTGAGAACGATGACTGGTTAAAATTTTTGGTGGTTTCTTGTTCAGTCCATAGGCCTACATCATGTGACAAACCGGTGAGCATGTGGCTCTATTAGTATAGGAGATACCTGAAAACATATCACACTTTTCATCATAGTGCTTTTACCAATGCATAAAATGCATGGAGAAGTCATTTTGAATGACTGGTCCTCAGTGTTGTGAGAACGATGACTGGTTAAAATTTTTGGTGGTTTCTTGTTCAGTCCATAGGCCTACATCATGTGGCAAACCGGTGAGCATGTGGCTCTATTAGTATAGGAGATACCTGAAAACATATCACACTTTTCATCATAGTGCTTTTACCAATGCATAAAATGCATGGAGAAGTCATTTCGAATGACTGGTCCTCAGTGTTGTGAGAACGATGACTGGTTAAAATTTTTGGTGGTTTCTTGTTCAGTCCATAGGCCTACATCATGTGGCAAACCGGTGAGCATATGGCTCTATTAGTATAGGAGATACCTGAAAACATATCACACTTTTCATCATAGTGCTTTTACCAATGCATAAAATGCATGGAGAAGTCATTTCGAATGACTGGTCCTCAGTGTTGTGAGAACGATGACTGGTTAAAATTTTTGGTGGTTTCTTGTTCAGTCCATAGGCCCACATCATGTGACAAACCTGTGAGCATGTGGCTCTATTAGTATAGGAGATACCTGAAAACATATCACACTTTTCATCATAGTGCTTTTACCAATGCATAAAATGCATGGAGAAGTCATTTCGAATGACTGGTCCTCAGTGTTGTGAGAACGATGACTGGTTAAAATTTTTGGTGGTTTCTTGTTCAGTCCATAGGCCTACATCATGTGGCAAACCGGTGAGCATGTGGCTCTATTAGTATAGGAGATACCTGAAAACATATCACACTTTTCATCATAGTGCTTTTACCAATGCATAAAATGCATGGAGAAGTCATTTCGAATGACTGGTCCTCAGTGTTGTGAGAACGATGACTGGTTAAAATTTTTGGTGGTTTCTTGTTCAGTCCATAGGCCCACATCATGTGGCAAACCGGTGAGCATGTGGCTCTATTAGTATAGGAGATACCTGAAAACATATCACACTTTTCATCATAGTGCTTTTACCAATGCATAAAATGCATGGAGAAGTCATTTTGAATGACTGGTCCTCAGTGTTGTGAGAACGATGACTGGTTAAAATTTTTGGTGGTTTCTTGTTCAGTCCATAGGCCTACATCATGTGGCAAACCGGTGAGCATGTGGCTCTATTAGTATAGGAGATACCTGAAAACATATCACACTTTTCATCATAGTGCTTTTACCAATGCATAAAATGCATGGAGAAGTCATTTCGAATGACTGGTCCTCAGTGTTGTGAGAACGATGACTGGTTAAAATTTTTGGTGGTTTCTTGTTCAGTCCATAGGCCTACATCATGTGGCAAACCGGTGAGCATATGGCTCTATTAGTATAGGAGATACCTGAAAACATATCACACTTTTCATCATAGTGCTTTTACCAATGCATAAAATGCATGGAGAAGTCATTTCGAATGACTGGTCCTCAGTGTTGTGAGAACGATGACTGGTTAAAATTTTTGGTGGTTTCTTGTTCAGTCCATAGGCCCACATCATGTGACAAACCGGTGAGCATGTGGCTCTATTAGTATAGGAGATACCTGAAAACATATCACACTTTTCATCATAGTGCTTTTACCAATGCATAAAATGCATGGAGAAGTCATTTCGAATGACTGGTCCTCAGTGTTGTGAGAACGATGACTGGTTAAAATTTTTGGTGGTTTCTTGTTCAGTCCATAGGCCTACATCATGTGGCAAACCGGTGAGCATGTGGCTCTATTAGTATAGGAGATACCTGAAAACATATCACACTTTTCATCATAGTGCTTTTACCAATGCATAAAATGCATGGAGAAGTCATTTCGAATGACTGGTCCTCAGTGTTGTGAGAACAATGACTGGTTAAAATTTTTGGTGGTTTCTTGTTCAGTCCATAGGCCTACATCATGTGGCAAACCGGTGAGCATGTGGCTCTATTAGTATAGGAGATACCTGAAAACATATCACACTTTTCATCATAGTGCTTTTACCAATGCATAAAATGCATGGAGAAGTCATTTCGAATGACTGGTCCTCAGTGTTGTGAGAACGATGACTGGTTAAAATTTTTGGTGGTTTCTTGTTCAGTCCATAGGCCTACATCATGTGGCAAACCGGTGAGCATATGGCTCTATTAGTATAGGAGATACCTGAAAACATATCACACTTTTCATCATAGTGCTTTTACCAATGCATAAAATGCATGGAGAAGTCATTTCGAATGACTGGTCCTCAGTGTTGTGAGAACGATGACTGGTTAAAATTTTTGGTGGTTTCTTGTTCAGTCCATAGGCCTACATCATGTGACAAACCGGTGAGCATGTGGCTCTATTAGTATAGGAGATACCTGAAAACATATCACACTTTTCATCATAGTGCTTTTACCAATGCATAAAATGCATGGAGAAGTCATTTCGAATGACTGGTCCTCAGTGTTGTGAGAACGATGACTGGTTAAAATTTTTGGTGGTTTCTTGTTCAGTCCATAGGCCTACATCATGTGGCAAACCGGTGAGCATATGGCTCTATTAGTATAGGAGATACCTGAAAACATATCACACTTTTCATCATAGTGCTTTTACCAATGCATAAAATGCATGGAGAACTCATTTCGAATGACTGGTCCTCAGTGTTGTGAGAACGATGACTGGTTAAAATTTTTGGTGGTTTCTTGTTCAGTCCATAGGCCTACATCATGTGACAAACCGGTGAGCATGTGGCTCTATTAGTATAGGAGATACCTGAAAACATATCACACTTTTCATCATAGTACTTTTACCAATGCATAAAATGCATGGAGAAGTCATTTCGAATGACTGGTCCTCAGTGTTGTGAGAACGATGACTGGTTAAAATTTTTGGTGGTTTCTTGTTCAGTCCATAGGCCTACATCATGTGGCAAACCGGTGAGCATGTGGCTCTATTAGTATAGGAGATACCTGAAAACATATCACACTTTTCATCATAGTGCTTTTACCAATGCATAAAATGCATGGAGAAGTCATTTCGAATGACTGGTCCTCAGTGTTGTGAGAACGATGACTGGTTAAAATTTTTGGTGGTTTCTTGTTCAGTCCATAGGCCTACATCATGTGGCAAACCGGTGAGCATGTGGCTCTATTAGTATAGGAGATACCTGAAAACATATCACACTTTTCATCATAGTGCTTTTACCAATGCATAAAATGCATGGAGAAGTCATTTCGAATGACTGGTCCTCAGTGTTGTGAGAACGATGACTGGTTAAAATTTTTGGTGATTTCTTGTTCAGTCCATAGGCCTACATCATGTGGCAAACCAGTGAGCATGTGGCTCTATTAGTATAGGAGATACCTGAAAACATATCACACTTTTCATCATACTGCTTTTACCAATGCATAAAATGCATGGAGAAGTCATTTTGAATGACTGGTCCTCAGTGTTGTGAGAACGATGACTGGTTAAAATTTTTGGTGGTTTCTTGTTCAGTCCATAGGCCTACATCATGTGGCAAACCGGTGAGCATGTGGCTCTATTAGTATAGGAGATACCTGAAAACATATCACACTTTTCATCATAGTGCTTTTACCAATGCATAAAATGCATGGAGAAGTCATTTCGAATGACTGGTCCTCAGTGTTGTGAGAACGATGACTGGTTAAAATTTTTGGTGGTTTCTTGTTCAGTCCATAGGCCTACATCATGTGGCAAACCGGTGAGCATGTGGCTCTATTAGTATAGGAGATACCTGAAAACATATCACACTTTTCATCATAGTGCTTTTACCAATGCATAAAATGCATGGAGAAGTCATTTCGAATGACTGGTCCTCAGTGTTGTGAGAACGATGACTGGTTAAAATTTTTGGTGGTTTCTTGTTCAGTCCATAGGCCTACATCATGTGGCAAACCGGTGAGCATATGGCTCTATTAGTATAGGAGATACCTGAAAACATATCACACTTTTCATCATAGTGCTTTTACCAATGCATAAAATGCATGGAGAAGTCATTTCGAATGACTGGTCCTCAGTGTTGTGAGAACGATGACTGGTTAAAATTTTTGGTGGTTTCTTGTTCAGTCCATAGGCCCACATCATGTGACAAACCGGTGAGCATGTGGCTCTATTAGTATAGGAGATACCTGAAAACATATCACACTTTTCATCATAGTGCTTTTACCAATGCATAAAATGCATGGAGAAGTCATTTCGAATGACTGGTCCTCAGTGTTGTGAGAACGATGACTGGTTAAAATTTTTGGTGGTTTCTTGTTCAGTCCATAGGCCTACATCATGTGGCAAACCGGTGAGCATGTGGCTCTATTAGTATAGGAGATACCTGAAAACATATCACACTTTTCATCATAGTGCTTTTACCAATGCATAAAATGCATGGAGAAGTCATTTCGAATGACTGGTCCTCAGTGTTGTTAGGACGATGACTGGTTAAAATTTTTGGTGGTTTCTTGTTCAGTCCATAGGCCTACATCATGTGGCAAACCGGTGAGCATGTGGCTCTATTAGTATAGGAGATACCTGAAAACATATCACACTTTTCATCATAGTGCTTTTACCAATGCATAAAATGCATGGAGAAGTCATTTCGAATGACTGGTCCTCAGTGTTGTGAGAACGATGACTGGTTAAAATTTTTGGTGGTTTCTTGTTCAGTCCATAGGCCTACATCATGTGGCAAACCGGTGAGCATGTGGCTCTATTAGTATAGGAGATACCTGAAAACATATCACACTTTTCATCATAGTGCTTTTACCAATGCATAAAATGCATGGAGAAGTCATTTCGAATGACTGGTCCTCAGTGTTGTGAGAACGATGACTGGTTAAAATTTTTGGTGGTTTCTTGTTCAGTCCATAGGCCTACATCATGTGGCAAACCGGTGAGCATGTGGCTCTATTAGTATAGGAGATACCTGAAAACATATTACACTTTTCATCATAGTGCTTTTACCAATGCATAAAATGCATGGAGAAGTCATTTCGAATGACTGGTCCTCAGAGTTGTGAGAACGATGACTGGTTAAAATTTTTGGTGGTTTCTTGTTCAGTCCATAGGCCTACATCATGTGGCAAACCGGTGAGCATGTGGCTCTATTAGTATAGGAGATACCTGAAAACATATCACACTTTTCATCATAGTGCTTTTACCAATGCATAAAATGCATGGAGAAGTCATTTCGAATGACTGGTCCTCAGTGTTGTGAGAACGATGACTGGTTAAAATTTTTGGTGGTTTCTTGTTCAGTCCATAGGCCTACATCATGTGGCAAACTGGTGAGCATGTGGCTCTATTAGTATAGGAGATACCTGAAAACATATCACACTTTTCATCATAGTGCTTTTACCAATGCATAAAATGCATGGAGAAGTCATTTCGAATGACTGGTCCTCAGTGTTGTGAGAACGATGACTGGTTAAAATTTTTGGTGGTTTCTTGTTCAGTCCATAGGCCTACATCATGTGGCAAACCGGTGAGCATGTGGCTCTATTAGTATAGGAGATACCTAAAAACATATCACACTTTTCATCATAGTGCTTTTACCAATGCATAAAATGCATGGAGAAGTCATTTCGAATGACTGGTCCTCAGTGTTGTGAGAACGATGACTGGTTAAAATTTTTGGTGGTTTCTTGTTCAGTCCATAGGCCTACATCATGTGGCAAACCGGTGAGCATGTGGCTCTATTAGTATAGGAGATACCTGAAAACATATCACACTTTTCATCATAGTGCTTTTACCAATGCATAAAATGCATGGAGAAGTCATTTCGAATGACTGGTCCTCAGTGTTGTGAGAACGATGACTGGTTAAAATTTTTGGTGGTTTCTTGTTCAGTCCATAGGCCTACATCATGTGGCAAACCGGTGAGCATGTGGCTCTATTAGTATAGGAGATACCTGAAAACATATCACACTTTTCATCATAGTGCTTTTACCAATGCATAAAATGCATGGAGAAGTCATTTCGAATGACTGGTTCTCAGTGTTGTGAGAACGATGACTGGTTAAAATTTTTGGTGGTTTCTTGTTCAGTCCATAGGCCTACATCATGTGGCAAACCAGTGAGCATGTGGCTCTATTAGTA
>NW_027193844.1:0-126784 GCF_032444005.1 Ranitomeya imitator | reverse complement strand
CACTTTTCATCATAGTGCTTTTACCAATGCATAAAATGCATGGAGAAGTCATTTCGAATGACTGGTCCTCAGTGTTGTGAGAACGATGACTGGTTAAAATTTTTGGTGGTTTCTTGTTCAGTCCATAGGCCTACATCATGTGGCAAACCGGTGAGCATGTGGCTCTATTAGTATAGGAGATACCTGAAAACATATCACACTTTTCATCATAGTGCTTTTACCAATGCATAAAATGCATGGAGAAGTCATTTCGAATGACTGGTCCTCAGTGTTGTGAGAACGATGACTGGTTAAAATTTTTGGTGGTTTCTTGTTCAGTCCATAGGCCTACATCATGTGGCAAACCGGTGAGCATGTGGCTCTATTAGTATAGGAGATACCTGAAAACATATCACACTTTTCATCATAGTGCTTTTACCAATGCATAAAATGCATGGAGAAGTCATTTCGAATGACTGGTCCTCAGTGTTGTGAGAACGATGACTGGTTAAAATTTTTGGTGGTTTCTTGTTCAGTCCATAGGCCTACATCATGTGGCAAACCGGTGAGCATGTGGCTCTATTAGTATAGGAGATACCTGAAAACATATCACACTTTTCATCATAGTGCTTTTACCAATGCATAAAATGCATGGAGAAGTCATTTCGAATGACTGGTCCTCAGTGTTGTGAGAACGATGACTGGTTAAAATTTTTGGTGGTTTCTTGTTCAGTCCATAGGCCTACATCATGTGGCAAACCGGTGAGCATGTGGCTCTATTAGTATAGGAGATACCTGAAAACATATCACACTTTTCATCATAGTGCTTTTACCAATGCATAAAATGCATGGAGAAGTCATTTCGAATGACTGGTCCTCAGTGTTGTGAGAACGATGACTGGTTAAAATTTTTGGTGGTTTCTTGTTCAGTCCATAGGCCTACATCATGTGGCAAACCGGTGAGCATGTGGCTCTATTAGTATAGGAGATACCTGAAAACATATCACACTTTTCATCATAGTGCTTTTACCAATGCATAAAATGCATGGAGAAGTCATTTCGAATGACTGGTCCTCAGTGTTGTGAGAACGATGACTGGTTAAAATTTTTGGTGGTTTCTTGTTCAGTCCATAGGCCTACATCATGTGGCAAACCGGTGAGCATGTGGCTCTATTAGTATAGGAGATACCTGAAAACATATCACACTTTTCATCATAGTGCTTTTACCAATGCATAAAATGCATGGAGAAGTCATTTCGGATGACTGGTCCTCAGTGTTGTGAGAACGATGACTGGTTAAAATTTTTGGTGGTTTCTTGTTCAGTCCATAGGCCTACATCATGTGGCAAACCGGTGAGCATGTGGCTCTATTAGTATAGGAGATACCTGAAAACATATCACACTTTTCATCATAGTGCTTTTACCAATGCATAAAATGCATGGAGAAGTCATTTCGAATGACTGGTCCTCAGTGTTGTGAGAACGATGACTGGTTAAAATTTTTGGTGGTTTCTTGTTCAGTCCATAGGCCTACATCATGTGGCAAACCGGTGAGCATGTGGCTCTATTAGTATAGGAGATACCTGAAAACATATCACACTTTTCATCATAGTGCTTTTACCAATGCATAAAATGCATGGAGAAGTCATTTCGAATGACTGGTCCTCAGTGTTGTGAGAACGATGACTGGTTAAAATTTTTGGTGGTTTCTTGTTCAGTCCATAGGCCTACATCATGTGGCAAACCGGTGAGCATGTGGCTCTATTAGTATAGGAGATACCTGAAAACATATCACACTTTTCATCATAGTGCTTTTACCAATGCATAAAATGCATGGAGAAGTCATTTCGAATGACTGGTCCTCAGTGTTGTGAGAACGATGACTGGTTAAAATTTTTGGTGGTTTCTTGTTCAGTCCATAGGCCTACATCATGTGGCAAACCGGTGAGCATGTGGCTCTATTAGTATAGGAGATACCTGAAAACATATCACACTTTTCATCATAGTGCTTTTACCAATGCATAAAATGCATGGAGAAGTCATTTCGAATGACTGGTCCTCAGTGTTGTGAGAACGATGACTGGTTAAAATTTTTGGTGGTTTCTTGTTCAGTCCATAGGCCTACATCATGTGGCAAACCGGTGAGCATGTGGCTCTATTAGTATAGGAGATACCTGAAAACATATCACACTTTTCATCATAGTGCTTTTATCAATGCATAAAATGCATGGAGAAGTCATTTCGGATGACTGGTCCTCAGTGTTGTGAGAACGATGACTGGTTAAAATTTTTGGTGGTTTCTTGTTCAGTCCATAGGCCTACATCATGTGGCAAACCGGTGAGCATGTGGCTCTATTAGTATAGGAGATACCTGAAAACATATCACACTTTTCATCATAGTGCTTTTACCAATGCATAAAATGCATGGAGAAGTCATTTCGAATGACTGGTCCTCAGTGTTGTGAGAACGATGACTGGTTAAAATTTTTGGTGGTTTCTTGTTCAGTCCATAGGCCTACATCATGTGGCAAACCGGTGAGCATGTGGCTCTATTAGTATAGGAGATACCTGAAAACATATCACACTTTTCATCATAGTGCTTTTACCAATGCATAAAATGCATGGAGAAGTCATTTCGAATGACTGGTCCTCAGTGTTGTGAGAACGATGACTGGTTAAAATTTTTGGTGGTTTCTTGTTCAGTCCATAGGCCTACATCATGTGGCAAACCGGTGAGCATGTGGCTCTATTAGTATAGGAGATACCTGAAAACATATCACACTTTTCATCATAGTGCTTTTACCAATGCATAAAATGCATGGAGAAGTCATTTCGAATGACTGGTCCTCAGTGTTGTGAGAACGATGACTGGTTAAAATTTTTGGTGGTTTCTTGTTCAGTCCATAGGCCTACATCATGTGGCAAACCGGTGAGCATGTGGCTCTATTAGTATAGGAGATACCTGAAAACATATCACACTTTTCATCATAGTGCTTTTACCAATGCATAAAATGCATGGAAGTCATTTCGAATGACTGGTCCTCAGTGTTGTGAGAACGATGACTGGTTAAAATTTTTGGTGGTTTCTTGTTCAGTCCATAGGCCTACATCATGTGGCAAACCGGTGAGCATGTGGCTCTATTAGTATAGGAGATACCTGAAAACATATCACACTTTTCAATCATAGTGCTTTTACCAATGCATAAAATGCATGGAGAAGTCATTTCGAATGACTGGTCCTCAGTGTTGTGAGAACGATGACTGGTTAAAATTTTTGGTGGTTTCTTGTTCAGTCCATAGGCCTACATCATGTGGCAAACCGGTGAGCATGTGGCTCTATTAGTATAGGAGATACCTGAAAACATATCACACTTTTCATCATAGTGCTTTTACCAATGCATAAAATGCATGGAGAAGTCATTTCGAATGACTGGTCCTCAGTGTTGTGAGAACGATGACTGGTTAAAATTTTTGGTGGTTTCTTGTTCAGTCCATAGGCCTACATCATGTGGCAAACCGGTGAGCATGTGGCTCTATTAGTATAGGAGATACCTGAAAACATATCACACTTTTCATCATAGTGCTTTTACCAATGCATAAAATGCATGGAGAAGTCATTTCGAATGACTGGTCCTCAGTGTTGTGAGAACGATGACTGGTTAAAATTTTTGGTGGTTTCTTGTTCAGTCCATAGGCCTACATCATGTGGCAAACCGGTGAGCATGTGGCTCTATTAGTATAGGAGATACCTGAAAACATATCACACTTTTCATCATAGTGCTTTTACCAATGCATAAAATGCATGGAGAAGTCATTTCGAATGACTGGTCCTCAGTGTTGTGAGAACGATGACTGGTTAAAATTTTTGGTGGTTTCTTGTTCAGTCCATAGGCCTACATCATGTGGCAAACCGGTGAGCATGTGGCTCTATTAGTATAGGAGATACCTGAAAACATATCACACTTTTCATCATAGTGCTTTTACCAATGCATAAAATGCATGGAGAAGTCATTTCGAATGACTGGTCCTCAGTGTTGTGAGAACGATGACTGGTTAAAATTTTGGTGGTTTCTTGTTCAGTCCATAGGCCTACATCCTGTGGCAAAGCGGTGAGCATGTGGCTCTATTAGTATAGGAGATACCTGAAAACATATCACACTTTTCATCATAGTGCTTTTACCAATGCATAAAATGCATGGAGAAGTCATTTCGAATGACTGGTCCTCAGTGTTGTGAGAACGATGACTGGTTAAAATTTTTGGTGGTTTCTTGTTCAGTCCATAGGCCTACATCATGTGGCAAACCGGTGAGCATGTGGCTCTATTAGTATAGGAGATACCTGAAAACATATCACACTTTTCATCATAGTGCTTTTACCAATGCATAAAATGCATGGAGAAGTCATTTCGAATGACTGGTCCTCAGTGTTGTGAGAACGATGACTGGTTAAAATTTTTGGTGGTTTCTTGTTCAGTCCATAGGCCTACATCATGTGGCAAACCGGTGAGCATGTGGCTCTATTAGTATAGGAGATACCTGAAAACATATCACACTTTTCATCATAGTGCTTTTACCAATGCATAAAATGCATGGAGAAGTCATTTCGAATGACTGGTCCTCAGTGTTGTGAGAACGATGACTGGTTAAAATTTTTGGTGGTTTCTTGTTCAGTCCATAGGCCTACATCATGTGGCAAACCGGTGAGCATGTGGCTCTATTAGTATAGGAGATACCTGAAAACATATCACACTTTTCATCATAGTGCTTTTACCAATGCATAAAATGCATGGAGAAGTCATTTCGAATGACTGGTCCTCAGTGTTGTGAGAACGATGACTGGTTAAAATTTTTGGTGGTTTCTTGTTCAGTCCATAGGCCTACATCATGTGGCAAACCGGTGAGCATGTGGCTCTATTAGTATAGGAGATACCTGAAAACATATCACACTTTTCATCATAGTGCTTTTACCAATGCATAAAATGCATGGAGAAGTCATTTCGAATGACTGGTCCTCAGTGTTGTGAGAACGATGACTGGTTAAAATTTTTGGTGGTTTCTTGTTCAGTCCATAGGCCTACATCATGTGGCAAACCGGTGAGCATGTGGCTCTATTAGTATAGGAGATACCTGAAAACATATCACACTTTTCATCATAGTGCTTTTACCAATGCATAAAATGCATGGAGAAGTCATTTCGAATGACTGGTCCTCAGTGTTGTGAGAACGATGACTGGTTAAAATTTTTGGTGGTTTCTTGTTCAGTCCATAGGCCTACATCATGTGGCAAACCGGTGAGCATGTGGCTCTATTAGTATAGGAGATACCTGAAAACATATCACACTTTTCATCATAGTGCTTTTACCAATGCATAAAATGCATGGAGAAGTCATTTCGAATGACTGGTCCTCAGTGTTGTGAGAACGATGACTGGTTAAAATTTTTGGTGGTTTCTTGTTCAGTCCATAGGCCTACATCATGTGGCAAACCGGTGAGCATGTGGCTCTATTAGTATAGGAGATACCTGAAAACATATCACACTTTTCATCATAGTGCTTTTACCAATGCATAAAATGCATGGAGAAGTCATTTCGGATGACTGGTCCTCAGTGTTGTGAGAACGATGACTGGTTAAAATTTTTGGTGGTTTCTTGTTCAGTCCATAGGCCTACATCATGTGGCAAACCGGTGAGCATGTGGCTCTATTAGTATAGGAGATACCTGAAAACATATCACACTTTTCATCATAGTGCTTTTACCAATGCATAAAATGCATGGAGAAGTCATTTCGAATGACTGGTCCTCAGTGTTGTGAGAACGATGACTGGTTAAAATTTTTGGTGGTTTCTTGTTCAGTCCATAGGCCTACATCATGTGGCAAACCGGTGAGCATGTGGCTCTATTAGTATAGGAGATACCTGAAAACATATCACACTTTTCATCATAGTGCTTTTACCAATGCATAAAATGCATGGAGAAGTCATTTCGGATGACTGGTCCTCAGTGTTGTGAGAACGATGACTGGTTAAAATTTTTGGTGGTTTCTTGTTCAGTCCATAGGCCTAAATCATGTGGCAAACCGGTGAGCATGTGGCTCTATTAGTATAGGAGATACCTGAAAACATATCAAACTTTTCATCATAGTGCTTTTACCAATGCATAAAATGCATGGAGAAGTCATTTCGAATGACTGGTCCTCAGTGTTGTGAGAACGATGACTGGTTAAAATTTTTGGTGGTTTCTTGTTCAGTCCATAGGCCTACATCATGTGGCAAACCGGTGAGCATGTGGCTCTATTAGTATAGGAGATACCTGAAAACATATCACACTTTTCATCATAGTGCTTTTACCAATGCATAAAATGCATGGAGAAGTCATTTCGAATGACTGGTCCTCAGTGTTGTGAGAACGATGACTGGTTAAAATTTTTGGTGGTTTCTTGTTCAGTCCATAGGCCTACATCATGTGGCAAACCGGTGAGCATGTGGCTCTATTAGTATAGGAGATACCTGAAAACATATCACACTTTTCATCATAGTGCTTTTATCAATGCATAAAATGCATGGAGAAGTCATTTCGGATGACTGGTCCTCAGTATTGTGAGAACGATGACTGGTTAAAATTTTTGGTGGTTTCTTGTTCAGTCCATAGGCCTACATCATGTGGCAAACCGGTGAGCATGTGGCTCTATTAGTATAGGAGATACCTGAAAACATATCACACTTTTCATCATAGTGCTTTTACCAATGCATAAAATGCATGGAGAAGTCATTTCGAATGACTGGTCCTCAGTGTTGTGAGAACGATGACTGGTTAAAATTTTTGGTGGTTTCTTGTTCAGTCCATAGGCCTACATCATGTGGCAAACCGGTGAGCATGTGGCTCTATTAGTATAGGAGATACCTGAAAACATATCACACTTTTCATCATAGTGCTTTTACCAATGCATAAAATGCATGGAGAAGTCATTTCGAATGACTGGTCCTCAGTAGTGTTGAGCGATACCTTCCGATATCGGAAAGTATCGGTATCGGTTTGGATCGGCCGATATTCAAAAAATATCGGATATCGCCGATACCGATACCCGATCCCAATGCAAGTCAATGGGACCAAAATATCGGAATTAAAATAAACCCTTTCTTTCCTTGTAGGTTCATTCTACATGAAGGAAAACAACTAAGAATAATGCCGGATGTATTTGGGGAGGTGGCGGAGACATTAAAGTCATAGAGGTTTATCCCAATCAAATAGAATAGCATGTTTTTTGTTTTTTTTTAAGACGTTCGGAGTGACAAAGATATTGACTATGTAAATTTTTTTTTTATTTTGTCAGATATTGATGTTTCACTATTCCACGCCCTTCCCCTTCTTTTTTTTCTTTTTTTTTTTCTTTTCCCACACTTTCATCTTCATCATCATCAGCATCTTTGACATCAACTTCTTCACCTTATTCATCTTCTTCTTCATCTTCTACCTATTTTTTTTTTTTTATTACATTCTTCATATTCATTTTATTCAACTATTATTATTCTTCTTATTCTACATATTCTTTTTATTCCACTGTTATTATTCTTCCTATTCTACTTCTTCATCATATTCTCATTTGTGACAGGCATTCCCGTAGTTGTTATCTATAAAAGTTTGAAGATTACACCTTCCGTTCTGCCAGTCACAAAAGTTACATTTGTCCGCGTTCAGTTTGGCCTGCAGCATCAGGCTTTATCCAGGGGCACCACGAGGAGGAACGGACTCACCCCCATACACTGCTTAGTCTTCTTCTGCATATAATTTAGATAATATCTTTTGCTCTGATATTAAGTCTTATGCTTAATGTTCTTCTGCTCTTTGTTCTGCAGCCTCTTGTTCTTCTGCTTCTCGGTCTTCCATGTTGTCGTCTCCAGGGTCGTCGTCTCCAGTGTCGTCATCTCCGCCGTCGTCGTCGTCGTCATCGGGGTGGTCTTCCGTGTCGTCGTCATCGTGGTGGTCTTCCGGGTCGTCGACGTTAGGGTCTTCAACTTGGAAATGTAGCAGAAGGTACAAGAAGGCTGAGAAAATGCCAAGAACCAGCTGATGGAACTGGAACTCGGATGGCTACCCGAAGGTTCAAGAGCCTATGGAACTACCGAGGACCAGCTGACGTTACTGGAACCCGGTTACTAAGCAGGAGGTACCCGTGCTAAAAAGCACTACCAAGGACCGCCTGACGTTGACGGAACTCGGATACCCAGAAGGAGGCACCTAAGCCAAAGGCTCTGCCCGGAACCAGCTGACGTTACTGGAACCAGGATGGGGAGCAGAAGGTACAAGAGCAAAAGACACTGCCGAGAACCAGCTGACGGTACTGGAACCCGGATGGGTAGCCGAAGGTCCAAGAGCCAATGGAACTACCGAGGACCAGCTGACGTTACTGGAACCCGGTTACTAAGCAGGAGGTACCCGTGCCTGAAAGCACTACCAAGGACCACCTGACGTTGGTGGAACTTGGATACCCAGAAGGAGGCACCTAAGCCAAAGGCTCTGCCCGGAACCAGCTGACGGTACTGGAACCAGGATGGGGAGCAGAAGGTACAAGAGCAAAAGACACTGCCGAGAACCAGCTGACGGTGCTGGAACCAGATGGTGGACCCGAAGGCCCACAGGAGAGGAGAGAACAGCTAGGCCGCGAGGCAGCCGCAGTTACCGAACCCCAACAGTCCTACAGGGGGAGCTGGGCCTACTGGCACTACATAACCAGCCTTGACTACCAGTTCACGCAGCCCACATAGGAAGCTCCTAAACTGGAGGCACCCTGGAGTTGGCTAACTCGACCGCACCACGACGGGGCAAGCATAGGCGTCTCAGTGAAGTTGACACAACCCGGAAACAGCTGACGGTGCTGAAACCAGGCTTGGCACGAGGGAGTACCTGTGACAAGAACACTGCTGAGAACCAGCTGGCGGTGCTGGAACCCGGATGCGTTGCCCCAGTGTGCAAGAGCCAATGGCACGACCGAGGACCAGCTGACGGTGCTGGAACCCGGTTACTAAGCTGTAGGTGCCCGCGCTTAAAAGCACTACCAAGGACCGCCTGGCGTTGGCGGAACTCGGATACCCAGGAGGAGGCACCTAAGCCAAAGGCTCGGCCCGGAACCAGCTGACGGTGCTGGAACCAGGTGGTGGACCCCAAGGCCCACAGGAGAGGAGAGAACAGCTAGGCCGCGAGGCAGCCGCAGTTACCGAACCCCAACAGTCCTACAGGGGGAGCTGGGCCTACTGGCACTACAGAACCAGCCTTGACTACCAGTTCACGCAGCCCACATAGGAAGCTCCTAAACTGGAGGCACCCTGGAGTTGGCTAACCCGACCGCACCACGACGAGGCAAGCATAGGTGTCTCAGTGAGCTTGACACAACCCGGAAACAGCTGACGGTGCTGAAACCAGGCTTGGCACGAGGGAGTACCTGTGACAAAAACACTGCCGAGAACCAGCTGGCGGTGCTGGAACCCGGATGCGTTGCCCCAGTGTGCAAGAGCCAATGGCACGACCGAGGACCAGCTGACGGTGCTGGAACCCGGTTACTAAGCTGTAGGTGCCCGCGCTTAAAAGCACTACCAAGGACCGCCTGGCGTTGGCGGAACTCGGATACCCAGGAGGAGGCACCTAAGCCAAAGGCTCGGCCCGGAACCAGCTGACGGTGCTGGAACCAGGTGGTGGACCCGAAGGTCCACAGGAGAGGAGAGAACAGCTAGGCCGCGAGGCAGCCGCAGTTACCGAACCCCAACAGTCCTACAGGGGGAGCTGGGCCTACTGGCACTACAGAACCAGCCTTGACTACCAGTTCACGCAGCCCACATAGGAAGCTCCTAAACTGGAGGCACCCTGGAGTTGGCTAACCCGACCGCACCACGACGAGGCAAGCATAGGTGTCTCAGTGAGCTTGACACAACCCGGAAACAGCTGACGGTGCTGAAACCAGGCTTGGCACGAGGGAGTACCTGTGACAAAAACACTGCCGAGAACCAGCTGGCGGTGCTGGAACCCGGATGCGTTGCCCCAGTGTGCAAGAGCCAATGGCACGACCGAGGACCAGCTGACGGTGCTGGAACCCGGTTACTAAGCTGTAGGTGCCCGCGCTTAAAAGCACTACCAAGGACCGCCTGGCGTTGGCGGAACTCGGATACCCAGGAGGAGGCACCTAAGCCAAAGGCTCGGCCCGGAACCAGCTGACGGTGCTGGAACCAGGTGGTGGACCCCAAGGCCCACAGGAGAGGAGAGAACAGCTAGGCCGCGAGGCAGCCGCAGTTACCGAACCCCAACAGTCCTACAGGGGGAGCTGGGCCTACTGGCACTACAGAACCAGCCTTGACTACCAGTTCACGCAGCCCACATAGGAAGCTCCTAAACTGGAGGCACCCTGGAGTTGGCTAACCCGACCGCACCACGACGAGGCAAGCATAGGTGTCTCAGTGAGCTTGACACAACCCGGAAACAGCTGACGGTGCTGAAACCAGGCTTGGCACGAGGGAGTACCTGTGACAAGAACACTGCCGAGAACCAGCTGGCGGTGCTGGAACCCGGATGCGTTGCCCCAGTGTGCAAGAGCCAATGGCACGACCGAGGACCAGCTGACGGTGCTGGAACCCGGTTACTAAGCTGTAGGTGCCCGCGCTTAAAAGCACTACCAAGGACCGCCTGGCGTTGGCGGAACTCGGATACCCAGGAGGAGGCACCTAAGCCAAAGGCTCGGCCCGGAACCAGCTGACGGTGCTGGAACCAGGTGGTGGACCCCAAGGCCCACAGGAGAGGAGAGAACAGCTAGGCCGCGAGGCAGCCGCAGTTACCGAACCCCAACAGTCCTACAGGGGGAGCTGGGCCTACTGGCACTACAGAACCAGCCTTGACTACCAGTTCACGCAGCCCACATAGGAAGCTCCTAAACTGGAGGCACCCTGGAGTTGGCTAACCCGACCGCACCACGACGAGGCAAGCATAGGTGTCTCAGTGAGCTTGACACAACCCGGAAACAGCTGACGGTGCTGAAACCAGGCTTGGCACGAGGGAGTACCTGTGACAAAAACACTGCCGAGAACCAGCTGGCGGTGCTGGAACCCGGATGCGTTGCCCCAGTGTGCAAGAGCCAATGGCACGACCGAGGACCAGCTGACGGTGCTGGAACCCGGTTACTAAGCTGTAGGTGCCCGCGCTTAAAAGCACTACCAAGGACCGCCTGGCGTTGGCGGAACTCGGATACCCAGGAGGAGGCACCTAAGCCAAAGGCTCGGCCCGGAACCAGCTGACGGTGCTGGAACCAGGTGGTGGACCCGAAGGTCCACAGGAGAGGAGAGAACAGCTAGGCCGCGAGGCAGCCGCAGTTACCGAACCCCAACAGTCCTACAGGGGGAGCTGGGCCTACTGGCACTACAGAACCAGCCTTGACTACCAGTTCACGCAGCCCACATAGGAAGCTCCTAAACTGGAGGCACCCTGGAGTTGGCTAACCCGACCGCACCACGACGAGGCAAGCATAGGTGTCTCAGTGAGCTTGACACAACCCGGAAACAGCTGACGGTGCTGAAACCAGGCTTGGCACGAGGGAGTACCTGTGACAAAAACACTGCCGAGAACCAGCTGGCGGTGCTGGAACCCGGATGCGTTGCCCCAGTGTGCAAGAGCCAATGGCACGACCGAGGACCAGCTGACGGTGCTGGAACCCGGTTACTAAGCTGTAGGTGCCCGCGCTTAAAAGCACTACCAAGGACCGCCTGGCGTTGGCGGAACTCGGATACCCAGGAGGAGGCACCTAAGCCAAAGGCTCGGCCCGGAACCAGCTGACGGTGCTGGAACCAGGTGGTGGACCCCAAGGCCCACAGGAGAGGAGAGAACAGCTAGGCCGCGAGGCAGCCGCAGTTACCGAACCCCAACAGTCCTACAGGGGGAGCTGGGCCTACTGGCACTACAGAACCAGCCTTGACTACCAGTTCACGCAGCCCACATAGGAAGCTCCTAAACTGGAGGCACCCTGGAGTTGGCTAACCCGACCGCACCACGACGAGGCAAGCATAGGTGTCTCAGTGAGCTTGACACAACCCGGAAACAGCTGACGGTGCTGAAACCAGGCTTGGCACGAGGGAGTACCTGTGACAAGAACACTGCCGAGAACCAGCTGGCGGTGCTGGAACCCGGATGCGTTGCCCCAGTGTGCAAGAGCCAATGGCACGACCGAGGACCAGCTGACGGTGCTGGAACCCGGTTACTAAGCTGTAGGTGCCCGCGCTTAAAAGCACTACCAAGGACCGCCTGGCGTTGGCGGAACTCGGATACCCAGGAGGAGGCACCTAAGCCAAAGGCTCGGCCCGGAACCAGCTGACGGTGCTGGAACCAGGTGGTGGACCCCAAGGCCCACAGGAGAGGAGAGAACAGCTAGGCCGCGAGGCAGCCGCAGTTACCGAACCCCAACAGTCCTACAGGGGGAGCTGGGCCTACTGGCACTACAGAACCAGCCTTGACTACCAGTTCACGCAGCCCACATAGGAAGCTCCTAAACTGGAGGCACCCTGGAGTTGGCTAACCCGACCGCACCACGACGAGGCAAGCATAGGTGTCTCAGTGAGCTTGACACAACCCGGAAACAGCTGACGGTGCTGAAACCAGGCTTGGCACGAGGGAGTACCTGTGACAAAAACACTGCCGAGAACCAGCTGGCGGTGCTGGAACCCGGATGCGTTGCCCCAGTGTGCAAGAGCCAATGGCACGACCGAGGACCAGCTGACGGTGCTGGAACCCGGTTACTAAGCTGTAGGTGCCCGCGCTTAAAAGCACTACCAAGGACCGCCTGGCGTTGGCGGAACTCGGATACCCAGGAGGAGGCACCTAAGCCAAAGGCTCGGCCCGGAACCAGCTGACGGTGCTGGAACCAGGTGGTGGACCCGAAGGTCCACAGGAGAGGAGAGAACAGCTAGGCCGCGAGGCAGCCGCAGTTACCGAACCCCAACAGTCCTACAGGGGGAGCTGGGCCTACTGGCACTACAGAACCAGCCTTGACTACCAGTTCACGCAGCCCACATAGGAAGCTCCTAAACTGGAGGCACCCTGGAGTTGGCTAACCCGACCGCACCACGACGAGGCAAGCATAGGTGTCTCAGTGAGCTTGACACAACCCGGAAACAGCTGACGGTGCTGAAACCAGGCTTGGCACGAGGGAGTACCTGTGACAAGAACACTGCCGAGAACCAGCTGGCGGTGCTGGAACCCGGATGCGTTGCCTTGCCTATTAAAGATTGTCTTCCTAGAGCCCCAACTAGCGGTGTTGGAGCAAAGGGTAAGCAGGGGGAGATGAGTGTAGGCCGAAGCCTGCACTGGAGGCAGCTTTGTGTCTGCGTTGCGTTTGCAGGACACTTTGCCGGCTACACACTGGGGGAACAGCTGGCGTTGCTGAACCCCACTAACACAATGGCGTGTGTTTTTCTCTGTGCAGCTAGCACTTGCGGGCAAAAACTAGCGATGTTAGAGCCCGTGTTGAAGCAGGAGGAGGAGGAGAGGAGCAGAGTGTAGGCCGAAGCTTAGTTGAACCAATTTCAAAGGAAACCTTTAACCCCCCCCTCAGGTGTTACAAAGTACAAGAGACACACCTTGTGCAGTATTAATGCTGCACAAGTGAAAGGTTGCTCTATTAATTTGTCTACTTGCACACGCTGAATGAAAGACATACACAATTTACCCCATTCTACAGTCAAACTGTAGTGGATGCGTGACTTGGTTTTTTGATGAGACGCAGCACAGGTGTCCAAAATAACGCCTTGGTGCTTGGAGCAGCTTCCTGAGCGTTGTTATTTGCTGTACAGGAGTCTGCGCTCTTGTGTTATCCCTTGGCAATGCCCTGTTAGCGCTGCCCATCTTATGACATCATTTCATGTTGGCCGGTGCGGTTAACGATGGCCATAAATCCCAGACCCACAGTGTCTTTTCATAAAGCCACACTGCGGTGCTGGGATTCGTGGCCTTGAGCAGTAAATATTTTGGCCGCTCACACACGTCCTTACACCTGCTTCAGACTGGGCGGCCTCTGCTGATCCCTTCTTGCATGCCGCGGCCATGAGGCTGCACAGTCTGAAGAAGGCTGAAGGAGATGAGTTAAGACAGGCGAAGATATGCACTGCTCGTGCCCATCAATCACACCCTCGCAGTCAAAATAATTAAGACAACGAGGAGCATTTTATTCAGGCAGGGCGGACGAACAGGCGCAAGTAGCCAACCAATGATGTCAGAAGACGGGAAGCGCTACCAAGGGGGGTGCTGCGTATCATTAGAAAGGAAAGTCACACCTCAGGGACAGTGGAATGGTCTCAAAGAGACACATTTTGTACGTGTTGAGTTCCACGTGGGCAAGGAGAAAACATCAGCCACCTTGTACAAATGCAGCAGTACTGCTGTACAAGGTGGCTGTTATACATAGAAACACCTGGGGGTGGGGGCCAGGCTCCCTTCAATTTCAGTTCATGTGCCTGCGTGGCGTTTGCAGGTCACGTTGCAAGCTGCACAGCAGGGGAACAGCTGGCGGTGCTGAACCCCACTAACACATTGGCTGGTGTTTTTCTCTGTGCAGCTAGCATTTCCGGGCAAAAACTAGCGGTGTTTGAGCCCAGGGTCAGCAGGAGGAGGAGGAGAGGAGCAAAGTGTAGGCCGAAGCCTGCACTGGTGGCAGCTTTTGGTCGGTTGTGCCAGCGTGGCTTGTGCTGGACACGATGCCGGCTACACAGCGGGGGAACAGCTGGCGTTGCTGAACCCCACTAACACATTGGCTGGTGTTTTTCTCTGTGCAGCTAGCATGTCCGGGCAAAAACTAGCGTTGTTACAGCCCAGGGTCAGCAGGAGGAGGAGAGGAGCAGAGTGTAGGCCGAAGCCTAGTTGAACCAATTTCAAAGGTTACCTTTAACCCCCCCTCAGGTGTTACAAAGAACAAGAGCCACTCCTTCTGCAGCATTAATGCTGCACAAGTAAAAGGTTGCTCTATTAATTTGTCTACTTGCACAAGCTGAATGCAACACGTAGACTATTTAGCCCATTATACTGTTTAACAGTAGTGGAGGCGTGACTTGTCTTTTTAAAGAAAAGCAGCACAGGTGTCGAAAACACCTTTTTGCATGGGCGCAGCTTCCTGAGCGTTGTTAGTTGCTGTACAGGAGTCTGCGCTCTTGTGATCCTTTGGCCATGCGCTGTGAGCGCTTCCTGTCTTATGACCTCATTTCATGTTGGCCGTTGCGGTTAGCGATGGACATGAATCCCAGACCCACAGTGTGTTTTTAAAAAATCACACTGCGGTGCTGGGATTCGTGCCCTGGTGCAGTAAATATGTTTGCCGCTCACACATGTCCTTACACCTGCTTCAGACTGGACGGCCTCATCTGATCCCTTATCGCATGCCGCGGCCATGAGGCCGCACAGTCAGAAGAAGGCGGAAGGAGGGGAGTGAAAACAGGGGAACATATGCACTGCTCGTGCCCATCAATCACACCCTCGCAGTCAAAATATATGAGACAACGGGGGGCGTTGTGTCGGGCAGGGGGGACGCACAGGCACAGCCAGCCAACCAATGATGTCAGGAGACGGGCAGCGCTAACAATGGGGGTGCTGCGTGTCATTAAAAAGGAAAGTCACACCTCAGGGACATTGTAATGGTCTGTAATGAGACACATTTTGTACTTGTTGAGTTCCACGTGTGCAAGGAGAAAAAGTCAGCCACCTTGTACAAATGCAGCAGTACTGCTGTACAAGGTGGCTGTTATACATAGAAACACCTGGGGGGGTGGGGGGCAGGCTCCCTTCAATTTCAGTTCATGTGCCTGCATGGCGTTTGCAGGTCACGTTGCAAGCTACACAGCAGGGGAACAGCTGGCGTTGCTGAACCCCACTGACACATTGACTGGTGTTTTTCTCTGTGCAGATTGCATGTCCGGGCAAAAACTAGCGGTGTTAGAGCCCAGGGTCAGCAGGAGGAGGAGGAGAGGAGCAAAGTGTAGGCCGAAGCCTGCACTGGTGGCAGCTTTTGTTCTGTTGTGCCAGCGTGGCTTGTGCTGGACACGTTGCCGACTACACAGCAGGGGAACAGCTGGCGGTGCTGAACCCCACTAACACATTGGCTGGTGTTTTTCTCTGTGCAGCTAGCATTTCCGGGCAAAAACTAGCGGTGTTTGAGCCCAGGGTCAGCAGGAGGAGTAGAGGAGCAGAGTGTAGGCCGAAGCCTAGTTGAACCAATTTCAAAGGTTACCTTTAACCCCCCCCTCAGGTGTTGCAAGGTACAAGAGCCACACCTTGAACAGCATTAATGATGCACAAGTCAAAGGTTGCTCTATTTAATTTTGCTCCTTGCACACGCTGAATTAAACACGTACACTATTTAGCCCATTATACTGTCAAACAGTTGTGGAGGCGTGACTTGTCTTTTTAACGAGACGCAGCACAGGTGTCAAAATTTGCACCTAGGTACTGGGCGCAGATTCCTGAGCGTTGTTATTTGCTGTACAGGAGTCTGCGCTCTTGTGTTATCCCTTGGCAATACCCTGTTAGTGCAGGCCGTCTCATGACCTCATTTCATGTTGGCCGGTGCGGTTAACGATGGCCATAAATCCCAGACCCACAGTGGCTTTTCCTAAAGTCACACTGCGGTGCTGGGATTCGTGGCCTTGTGCAGTAAATATGTTCGCCGCTCACACATGTCCTTACACCTGCTTCAGACTGGGCGGCCTCAGCTGATCCCTTATCGCATGCCGCGGCCATGAGGCCGCACAGTCAGAAGAAGGCGGAAGGAGGGGAGTGAAAACAGGGGAACATATGCACTGCTCGTGCCCATCAATCACACCCTCGCAGTCAAAATATATGAGACAACGGGGGGCGTTGTGTCGGGCAGGGGGGACGCACAGGCACAGCCAGCCAACCAATGATGTCAGGAGACGGGCAGCGCTAACAATGGGGGTGCTGCGTGTCATTACAAAGGAAAGTCACACCTCAGGGACATTGTAATGGTCTCTAATGAGACACATTTTGTACGTGTTGAGTTCCACGTGGGCAAGGAGAAAAAGTCAGCCACCTCGTACAAATGCAGCAGTACTGCTGTACAAGGTGGCTGATATACATAGAAACACCTGTGGGTGGGGGGCAGGCTCCCTTCAATTTCAGTTCATGTGCCTGCGTGGCGTTTGCAGGTCACGTTGCAAGCTACACAGCAGGGGAACAGCTGGCGTTGCTGAACCCCACTAACACATTGGCTGGTGTTTTTCTCTGTGCAGCTAGCATGTCCGGGCAGAAACTGGCGTTGTTTGAGCCCAGGGTCAGCAGGAGGAGGAGAGGAGCAAAGTGTAGGCCGAAGCCTGCACTGGTGGCAGCTTTTGGTCGGTTGTGCCAGCGTGGCTTGTGCTGGACACGATGCCGGCTACACAGCGGGGGAACAGCAGGCGGTGCTGAACCCCACTAACACATTGGCTGGTGTTTTTCTCTGTGCAGCTAGCATGTCCGGGCAGAAACTGGCGTTGTTTGAGCCCAGGGTCAGCAGGAGGAGGAGAGGAGCAAAGTGTAGGCCGAAGCCTGCACTGGTGGCAGCTTTTGGTCGGTTGTGCCAGCGTGGCTTGTGCTGGACACGTTGCCGACTACACAGCAGGGGAACAGCTGGCGGTGCTGAACCCCACTAACACATTGGCTGGTGTTTTTCTCTGTGCAGCTAGCATTTCCGGGCAAAAACTAGCGGTGTTTGAGCCCAGGGTCAGCAGGAGGAGTAGAGGAGCAGAGTGTAGGCCGAAGCCTAGTTGAACCAATTTCAAAGGTTACCTTTAACCCCCCCCTCAGGTGTTGCAAGGTACAAGAGCCACACCTTGTGCAGCATTAATGCTGCACAAGTAAAAGGTTGCTCTATTTGTTTTGCTCCTTGCACACGCTGACTAAAACACGTACACTATTTAGCCCATTATACTGTCAAACAGTTGTGGAGGCGTGACTTGTCTTTTTAACGAGACGCAGCACAGGTGTCAAAATTTGCACCTAGGTACTGGGCGCAGATTCCTGAGCGTTGTTATTTGCTGTACAGGAGTCTGCGCTATTGTGATCCCTTGGCCATGCGCTGTGAGCGCTTCCTGTCTTCTGACCTCATTTCATGTCGGCCGTTGCGGTTAGCGATGGACATGAATCCCAGACCCACAGTGTGTTTTTAAAAAATCACACTGCGGTGCTGGGATTCGTGCCCTGGTGCACTAAATATGTTTGCCGCTCACACATGTCCTTACACCTGCTTCAGACTGGGCGGCCTCATCTGATCCCTTATCGCCTGCCGCGGCCATGAGGACACCCAGTCTGAAGAAGGCGGAAGGAGATGAGTGAACACAGGCAAACATATGCACTGCACATGCCCATCAATCACACCCTCGCTGTCCAAAAAAATAAGACACCGAGGGCCGTTGTTTCGAGCAGGGGAGATGCACAGGCGCAGCCAGCTAACCAATGATGTCAAAAGACGGGCAGCGCTAACAAGGGTGGTGCTGCGTGTCATTACAAAGGAAAGTCACACCTCAGGGACATTGTAATGGTCTCTAATGAGACACATTTTGTACGTGTTGAGTTCCACGTGGGCAAGGAGAAAAAGTCAGCCACCTCGTACAAATGCAGCAGTACTGCTGTACAAGGTGGCTGATATACATAGAAACACCTGTGGGTGGGGGGCAGGCTCCCTTCAATTTCAGTTCATGTGCCTGCGTGGCGTTTGCAGGTCACGTTGCAAGCTACACAGCAGGGGAACAGCTGGCGTTGCTGAACCCCACTGACACATTGACTGGTGTTTTTCTCTGTGCAGATTGCATGTCCGGGCAAAAACTAGCGGTGTTAGAGCCCAGGGTCAGCAGGAGGAGGAGGAGAGGAGCAAAGTGTAGGCCGAAGCCTGCACTGGTGGCAGCTTTTGGTCGGTTGTGCCAGCGTGGCTTGTGCTGGACACGATGCCGGCTACACAGCGGGGGAACAGCAGGCGGTGCTGAACCCCACTAACACATTGGCTGGTGTTTTTCTCTGTGCAGCTAGCATGTCCGGGCAGAAACTGGCGTTGTTTGAGCCCAGGGTCAGCAGGAGGAGGAGAGGAGCAGAGTGTAGGCCGAAGCCTAGTTGAACCAATTTCAAAGGTTACCTTTAACCCCCCCCTCAGGTGTTGCAAGGTACAAGAGCCACACCTTGTGCAGCATTAATGCTGCACAAGTAAAAGGTTGCTCTATTTGTTTTGCTCCTTGCACACGCTGACTAAAACACGTACACTATTTAGCCCATTATACTGTCAAACAGTTGTGGAGGCATGACTTGTCTTTTTAACGAGACGCAGCACAGGTGTCAAAATTTGCACCTAGGTACTGGGCGCAGATTCCTGAGCGTTGTTATTTGCTGTACAGGAGTCTGCGCTATTGTGATCCCTTGGCCATGCGCTGTGAGCGCTTCCTGTCTTCTGACCTCATTTCATGTCGGCCGTTGCGGTTAGCGATGGACATGAATCCCAGACCCACAGTGTGTTTTTAAAAAATCACACTGCGGTGCTGGGATTCGTGCCCTGGTGCACTAAATATGTTTGCCGCTCACACATGTCCTTACACCTGCTTCAGACTGGGCGGCCTCATCTGATCCCTTATCGCATGCCGCGGCCATGAGGACACCCAGTCTGAAGAAGGCGGAAGGAGATGAGTGAACACAGGCAAACATATGCACTGCACATGCCCATCAATCACACCCTCGCTGTCCAAAAAAATAAGACACCGAGGGCCGTTGTTTCGAGCAGGGGAGATGCACAGGCGCAGCCAGCTAACCAATGATGTCAAAAGACGGGCAGCGCTAACAAGGGTGGTGCTGCGTGTCATTACAAAGGAAAGTCACACCTCAGGGACATTGTAATGGTCTCTAATGAGACACATTTTGTACGTGTTGAGTTCCACGTGGGCAAGGAGAAAAAGTCAGCCACCTCGTACAAATGCAGCAGTACTGCTGTACAAGGTGGCTGATATACATAGAAACACCTGTGGGTGGGGGGCAGGCTCCCTTCAATTTCAGTTCATGTGCCTGCGTGGCGTTTGCAGGTCACGTTGCAAGCTACACAGCAGGGGAACAGCTGGCGTTGCTGAACCCCACTGACACATTGACTGGTGTTTTTCTCTGTGCAGATTGCATGTCCGGGCAAAAACTAGCGGTGTTAGAGCCCAGGGTCAGCAGGAGGAGGAGGAGAGGAGCAAAGTGTAGGCCGAAGCCTGCACTGGTGGCAGCTTTTGGTCGGTTGTGCCAGCGTGGCTTGTGCTGGACACGATGCCGGCTACACAGCGGGGGAACAGCAGGCGGTGCTGAACCCCACTAACACATTGGCTGGTGTTTTTCTCTGTGCAGCTAGCATGTCCGGGCAGAAACTGGCGTTGTTTGAGCCCAGGGTCAGCAGGAGGAGGAGAGGAGCAAAGTGTAGGCCGAAGCCTGCACTGGTGGCAGCTTTTGGTCGGTTGTGCCAGCGTGGCTTGTGCTGGACACGTTGCCGACTACACAGCAGGGGAACAGCTGGCGGTGCTGAACCCCACTAACACATTGGCTGGTGTTTTTCTCTGTGCAGCTAGCATTTCCGGGCAAAAACTAGCGGTGTTTGAGCCCAGGGTCAGCAGGAGGAGTAGAGGAGCAGAGTGTAGGCCGAAGCCTAGTTGAACCAATTTCAAAGGTTACCTTTAACCCCCCCCTCAGGTGTTGCAAGGTACAAGAGCCACACCTTGTGCAGCATTAATGCTGCACAAGTAAAAGGTTGCTCTATTTGTTTTGCTCCTTGCACACGCTGACTAAAACACGTACACTATTTAGCCCATTATACTGTCAAACAGTTGTGGAGGCGTGACTTGTCTTTTTAACGAGACGCAGCACAGGTGTCAAAATTTGCACCTAGGTACTGGGCGCAGATTCCTGAGCGTTGTTATTTGCTGTACAGGAGTCTGCGCTATTGTGATCCCTTGGCCATGCGCTGTGAGCGCTTCCTGTCTTCTGACCTCATTTCATGTCGGCCGTTGCGGTTAGCGATGGACATGAATCCCAGACCCACAGTGTGTTTTCAAACAATCACACTACGTGGCTGGGATTCGTGGCCTTGTGCAGTAAATAGGTTTGCCGCTTACACATGTCCTTACACCGGCTCCAGACTGGGCGGCCTCAGCTGATCCCTTATCGCCTACCACGGCCAGGAGGCCGCACAGTCTGAAGAAGGCGGAAGGAGATGAGTTAAGACAGGCGAACATATGCACTGCTCGTGCCCATAAACCACACCCTCGCTGACAAAATAAATATGACAACGAGGGGCGTTGTTTCTAGCAGGGCGGATGCACAGGCGCAGCCAGCTAACCATGATGACAAAAGACGGGAAACGCTACCAAGGGGGGTGCTGCGTATCATTACAAAGGAAAGTCACACCTCAGGGACAGTGGAATGGTCTCAATGAGACACATTTTGTACGTGTTGAGTTCCACGTGGGCAAGGAGAAAAAGTCAGCCACCTTGTACAAATGCAGCAGTACTGCTGTACTAGGTGGCTGTTATACATAGAAACACCTGGGGGGGTGGGGCCAGGTTCCCTTTTAATTTCAGTTCCTGTGCCTGCATGGCGTTTGCAGGTCACGTTGCCGGCTACACAGCAGGGGAACAGCTGGCGTTGCTGAACCCCACTAACACATTGGCTGGTGTTTTTCTCTGTGCAGCTAGCACTTCCGGGCAAAAACTAGCGGTGTTTGAGCCCAGGGTCAGCAGGAGGAGGAGAGGAGCAGAGTGTAGGCCGAAGCCTGCACTGGTGGCAGCTTTTGTTCTGTTGTGCCAGCGTGGCTTGTGCTGGACACGTTGCCGACTACACAGCAGGGGAACAGCTGGCGGTGCTGAACCCCACTGACACATCACCTAGTGTTTTTTTCTGTGTAGACAACACTTCCAGGTGGCAACTGACAGTGTTGAAACCCAGGGAATCAAAGAGGAGCAGAGTGTAGGCCGAAGCCTGCAGTGGAGCAAGTTGAAAGGGAACCTTTAACCCCCCCCCCCAGGCATTTGTTGCTGAAAGAGCCATCTTGTACAGCAGTAATACTGCACATGGAAAATGGTGGCTCCGAAAATTATGCTCCTTGCAAACGCTGAAGTACACACTCATATAATGTGTCCCCTCACACCGTCAAACCATCCCGGAAGTGGGACTTTCCTTTGTAATGTGACACAGCACAGCCGTCATTCCAACCCCCTTGGTGCCGGGCACCACCTCCTCAACGTTGTTTGGTTCTGTCACGGAGCCCGCACTGTAATGTTATCCCTTGGCCATGCACAGTTAGCGGTGCCCGTCTTCTGACATCATGTAGGTGTCAGGCTGGCAGTGCCTGTGCGTCCAAGCTGCCCGAGATCCAACCTTGCAGTGTCATCTAATGTAGTCCCACTGCGGGCCAGGGATCCATGGGCATGCGCAGTGCATATCATCGCCTCTCACTCACCTCCTTCCTGCTTCTTCAGACTGTGCGGCGTCACGGCCGTGGCATGCTATTAGGGATCAGCTGACGCCGCCTAGTCTGAAGAAGCGTGAAGAAGGGGAGTGAGAGGCTAGTATATGCACTGCGCATGGCCATGGATACCAGGCCCACTGTGGGATCACATTAGACGACACTGCGAGGTGTGATTTCGGGCAGCGTGGACGCACAGGCGCAGCCAGGACGACAACAAATGATGTCAGAGGACGGGCAGCGCAAACTGTGCATGGCCAAGGGATAACATAACAGCGCAGGGTCCATGACGGAATCAAACAACGCTAAGGAGGCAGCGCACGGTGCCAAGGGGGTAGCAATGACGGCTGTGCTGTGTCACATTACAAAGGAAAGTCCCACCTCCGGGACGGTTGGACGGTGTGAGGGGACACATTACATGAGTGTGTAGTTCAGCGTTTGCAAGGAGCATAATTTCAAGAGCGACCTTTCCCTTGTGCAGTATTAGTGCTGCACATGGTGGCTCTTTCAGTAACAAACGCCTAGGGGGGGGGGGGGACAGGTCCCCTTACATTTTAGTTGTGCCAGCGTGGCGGTCGCATGACACGTTGCCGGATACACAGCTGGGGATCAGCTGACGTTACTGAACCCCAATAACAGAGGAGCGACTGTTGACTGTGCACACAGCACTTCCAGGCACCAACTGGCGGTGTTAGAGCCCAGGGACAGCAGGAGGAGCAGATTGGAGGTATTGCCGCACACACAGCTGGGGATCAGCTGACGTTACTGAACCCCAATAACAGAGGAGCGACTGTTGACTGTGCACACAGCACTTCCAGGCACCAACTGGCGGTGTTAGAGCCCAGGGACAGCAGGAGGAGCAGAGGAACAGAGTGTAGGCCGAAGCCTGATTGGAGCAAGTTGAAAGGAAACCTTTAACCCCCCCCCCCAAGACGTTTGTAGCTGAAAGAGCCATGTTGTGCAGCACTAAGGATGCAAAAGGAAAAGGTTGCTCTTTTAATTATGCTCCTTGCAAACACCGATGTAAACACTAAAAATGTGTCCCTTTATACCGTTAAACCGTTCCGGAGGTGCGAATTTCCTTCGTAATGGGACACAGCACAGCTGTCATTCCTATCCCCTTGATGCCGTGCACTGCCTCCTCAGCGTTGTTTTAAGCTGCCACGGAGCCTGCGCTGTTCTGTTAGCCCTTGGCCATGCCCAATTAGCGCTGCCTGTCTTCTGACATAATTTGGTGTCAGGCTGTCAGTGCCTGTGCGTCCACGCTGCTCCAGATCCCACCTCGCAGTCTCATCTAACGTAATCCCACTGCGGGCCTTGGAACCATGGGCATGCACAGTGCATAACCTCGACTCTCACTCCCCTCCTTCCCTCTTCTTCAGACTGTGCGGTGTCACGGCCGTGGCATGCTAGGGATCAGCTGACGGCGCACAGTCTAAAGAAGGCGGAGGGAAATGAGCGAGAGCCCGAGGGGAAGATATGCACTGCGCATGCCCATGGATCCCAGGCCCGCAGTGTGACTCAATCAGAAGACACTGCGAGGCGGGATCTCGGGCACCGCGGCCGCACAGGCGCAGCCAGCCTGACACCAAATTATGTCAGAAGACAGGCAGCGCAAATAGGGCATGCCCAAGGGATAACAGAACAGCGCAGGCTCCGTGACAGCTTAAAACAACGCTGAGGAGGCAGCGCATGGCACCAAGGGGGTAGGAATGACGGCTGTGCTGCGTCACATTACGAAGGAAAGTCCCAGCTCCGGGACGGTATAACGGTATCAGTGAACACATTTTATAAGTGTTAAGTTCTGCGTGTGCAAAGAGCTAAAAAAAAAGAGCTACCTTTTCCTTGTGCAGCATTACTGCTGCACAAGATGGCTCTTTCAGTAACAAACGACGGGGGGGGGGGGGGGGACAGGTTCCCTTACATTTAGGTTGTTGTGCCAGCGTGGCGGTCGCAGGACACATTGCCGGCTACACAGCTGGGGATCAGCTGACGTTACTGAAACCCAATAACACTGGGTCGTATGTTTTTACTGTGCAGCCTGCACTTCTGAGCCGCAACTGGCGGTGTTGGAGCCCAGGAATAGCAGTTCAGGTGGTAGAAAGATGAACACAGCAGGAGACCTGGATGACACCCAATTACTTAATCAGGCAGAGGAGTGGCAAATTCCTGCGAGATCCAGGCCTGGTTCATTTTCAGGAAAGTAAGCCGGTCAACGTTATCGGAGGATAGTCGCATGCGACGGTCTGTTAGTACACCACCTGCGGCACTAAAGACACGTTCCGATAAGACACTAGCCGCAGGGCAAGCCAGCACCTCCAATGCATACTGGCTTAGCTCTGGCCATGTATCCAGCTTAGAGACCCAAAACTTGAACGGGGAAGAGCCGTCTGGGAGTACAGTAAGAGGGCAAGCCATGTAGTCTGTCACCATCTGACGGAACCGTTGCCTCCTGCTGACTGGAGCCGCCGGTGATGGTGTAGACATTTGGGGCGGGCACACAAAAGTGTGCCAGAGTTGTGCCATACTGGGCTTGCCTTGGGCAGAGGCACTGCTTCTGCTCCCTCTTTGGGCAGAGCCTCCCCCACTGCCTCGACGCACTGAGCTGCTTTGTAAAGCACTAGCAGCACTCCTCTCAGTTGGACAGGAGAAGATGATGGAATTCACCAGTGTGTCGTGGTACTCCCGCAATTTACGCTCCCGGGTCAACGCAGGGATGAGGTTTTGGACGTTGTCCCGGTAGCGAGGATCGAGGAGGGTGAACACCCAATAATCAGGCATGTTGAGAATGTGGTCGATGCGGCGGTCGTTTCTCAGGCACTGCAGCATGAAATCCACCATGTGCTGCAGAGTGCCAACCGGCCCAGAAACGCTGTCCCCTGCTTGAGACATGATCTCTGCCCGCTCGTCATCACCCCACCCTCGCTGTACACACTGACCACTGGACAATTGTGTCGCTCCCTCCTCTGGACGGAGCTCTTCCTCCTCCATTGACTCCTCCTCATCCTCCTCACAAATTGGCCCCTGCGTACCCCTTTGTGAGGAACCACGTGGCGCTGACTCTCCAGAAGCTGATGGAAAAGGTGACTCCTCATCCTCCACCTCTTCCACCACATCATCCCTTAACCCTTGCAAAGTTTGCTGAAGCAGGCAGATAAGGGGGACAGTCATGCTGACTAGTGCATCATCTGCACTTGCCATCCGCGTGGAATAATCAAAAGGACGCAAAACCTGGCAGACGTCCTTCATAGTGGCCCACTCTGTGGTTGTGAAGTCTGATCGGCGCTGACTGCGACTTCTTTGCGCCTGATGCAGCTGGTACTCCATAACTGCTTGCTGCTGCTCACACAACCGCTCCAACATATGTAACGTGGAATTCCACCGGGTAGGTAGGTCACATATGATGCGGTGTTCCGGAAGGCGGAATCGGCGCTGCAGAGCAGCAATGCGGGATCTGGCCAAGCTGGAACGCCGCAAGTGAGCACACTCTAGGCGGACCTTGTGCAGCAGGGCATCAAGATCCGGATAGTCCCTCAGAAAACTCTGCACAACCAAATTGAGCACATGTGCCAGACATGGGATGTGAGTGAGGTTGCCAAGGGCCAAAGCTGCCACCAGATTTCGGCCATTGTCACACACTACCATGCCTGGCTGGAGATTCGCTGGCAGTAACCACACATCGCTCTCCTGCTTTATGGCATTCCAGAGCTCCTGCGCTGTGTGGCTTCGATGCCCCAATGAAACTAGTTTCAAGACGGCCTGCTGACGTTTGGCCACGGCTGTGCTCATGTCGGTCATAGGTAAACGTTCACGGGTCCATGTGGGGGTGGACTGTGACGGATCCTGCAGAGAGGAATCAGAGGAACTGGTGTAAGAGGAGGAGTCGATGCGTACAGACTGGATTCCTGCAATCCTTGGAGTGGGCAGGACACGTCCTGCGCCACTCGCACGATCTGTACCTGGCTCAACAACATTAACCCAATGGGCAGTGAGGGAAACATATCGCCCCTGTCCATGCTGACTGGTCCACGCATCGGTGGTGAGGTGGACCTTGCTACTGACGGCGTTCAGTAGCGCATGTTTTATGTTTGCCTCAACATGCCTGTGCAGGGCAGGGACAGCCTGCCTGCTGAAGTAAAAGCGGCTGGGCACCTTGTACTGTGGGACTGCCAATGCCATCAAGTCACGGAAGCTGTCAGTCTCCACCAGCCTGAACGAGAGCATTTCCAGGGACAACAGTTTGGCAATGCCTGCATTCAGAGCCTGTGCTCGGGGGTGGTTGGCCGAGAATGCCCGCCTTTTCTCCCATGCCTGTACTACCGATGGCTGTAGAGTAGACTGGGAGTGTGAGGATGACTGGGAAGGTGGTGCTGTGGGTGGAATTACACAAGGTCTCTGGGAGGAAGCCAAACCAGCTGTGCGTGAGCTGGAGGAAGAGGCAACACGAGCTGAAGAGGTGGTAGCTGCCGCTGTTGGTTGGCCTACATCTTCAGTGTGTTTCTGTAACTCCACCGCGTGCCTGGTCCGCACATGTTTCCACATATTTGTGGTATTGAGGTTGCTGACATTTTTCCCTCTTTTTACTTTATGATGACACAGCTTGCATTTGACAAAACAAATGTCATCTGCAACTGTGTCAAAAAAGGACCAGGCACTGCAAGTCTTGGGAGCGCCCTTTTTGGCTTTGGAAAGAGACAGGCTCCTAACGGGTGCCAAAGTGGAGGCTACAGGCTCCGCAGTCTTCCCCCTCCCTCTCCCTCTTTGGCCCGTAAGAGGAAGCTCTTCCTCTGAGCTGCTCCCACCACCTTCCTGTTCCTCACGCCACGATGGGTCAAGGACCTCATCATCTCCACTACCCTCTGCCACCAACTGCTCCTCCTGGGTAGTCTCAGCAGCACAGTACGCACGAGAAAGCGGCACCTGAGTTTCATCATCAGATGCGTACTGCGCTGTGGTCACCGGAGGCACTGGCCCACCTGCCTCTTCAGAGTCAGAGAGAAAAAGGTGTTGGGCATCACTGCACACTGCCTCTTCTTCCATTTCTCCAATGCTGCTTGGCTGGCCCCCTGTTTCCAAGCCAAGAGATTCAGAGAACAGAAGTAGAGACGGCTCCTGTCCTGGGCTCTCTGACTGCCTGGCCAATTTGGCAGGTGGTGAAGAGACAGATGGCTGCTCTCCAGTGCTCTGTGCCTGAGAGGATGTGGCACTAACTGAAGTCGATGCCGAGGCGTTAGCTGCCATCCACCCGACAACGGCTTCAATTTGGTCTTCACGCAGCAGCGGTGCACGGCGCTCTCCGACAAAGCTGCGCATGAAGGACTGTTCCCTGCTGAAACTGAGTGACGACGAGTCACCGGCGCCCGCAGCAGGCACAGAATCACCACGTCCTCTCCCTGCTCCTCTCCCTGCTCCGCGCCCACGCCCACGTGCCTTACTCCCTGCCCTCTTCATCTTGGTTGACAGATAAAGATAAGCAGAAAAGTACTAAGGCCTTAGTGTGCTTATTCCTGTAATGCTCCTCCTAACAGGTGTAAGAAACACTAATGTTGTAAATTGTGGACTAAACTTTATTATTTTTCAAATGTGGCCTACACAAGTGTAAGTTGTGTTTGGTGAACTTAACCTTTTTTTTGGTGCAGATCGGGCTACAGAGCTAGTTTAAATCACACGGAGACCGTGCAGACAGCCGTAAACGGCGCTGCAAGGCCAAGAAACCCTCCTCTAGGTTATCCTATATAGTGTTTTTCCACTATTTAGCTGGATACAAGTGGAAAGACACTAATAGGAATTTTTTTTTTCAAATTTTAAACTGGCTGCACTATTTGAAAAAAAGGAAATTGTTTTTCAAGGTATGAGGCAGTAACGCACCCTGAGCTGAATCCAACCGGCTATGGCTGCACACAGACTACAGGGCGAGCTGGGCTCACACGGAGACCGTGCAGACAGCCGTAAACGGCGCTGCAAGGCCAAAAAACCCTCCTCTAGGTTATCCTATATAGTGTTTTTCCACTATTTAGCTGGATACGAGTGGAAAGACACTAATAGGAATTTTTTTTTTCAAATTTTAAACAGGCTGCACTATTTGAAAAAAAGGAAAATTTTTCTCAAGGTATGAGCCAGTAACGAACCCTGAGCTGAATCCAACCGGCTATGGCTGCACACAGACTACAGGGCGAGCTGGGCTCACACGGAGACCGTGCAGACAGCCGTAAACGGCGCTGCAAGGCCAAAAAACCCTCCTCTAGGTTATCCTATATAGTGTTTTTCCACTATTTAGCTGGATACGAGTGGAAAGACACTAATAGGAATTTTTTTTTTCAAATTTTAAACAGGCTGCACTATTTGAAAAAAAGGAAAATTTTTCTCAAGGTATGAGCCAGTAACGAACCCTGAGCTGAATCCAACCGGCTATGGCTGCACACAGACTACAGGGCGAGCTGGGCTCACACGGAGACCGTGCAGACAGCCGTAAACGGCGCTGCAAGGCCAAAAAACCCTCCTCTAGGTTATCCTATATAGTGTTTTTCCACTATTTAGCTGGATACGAGTGGAAAGACACTAATAGGAATTTTTTTTTTCAAATTTTAAACAGGCTGCACTATTTGAAAAAAAGGAAAATTTTTCTCAAGGTATGAGCCAGTAACGAACCCTGAGCTGAATCCAACCGGCTATGGCTGCACACAGACTACAGGGCGAGCTGGGCTCACACGGAGACCGTGCAGACAGCCGTAAACGGCGCTGCAAGGCCCAAAAACCCCCCTCTAGGTTATCCTATGTAGTGTTTTTCCACAATAGAGCTGGAGACTGGTGGAAAAACACTAATAGGAAATTTGAGAAAAAATGTGCAGCAGGCTGCACTAAGAGCAAAAAAGAACAACTGTGTGAGGCAGTGTGAACCCCCCCTGAGCTGAATACAACCGGGTATATGGCTGCACACAGACTACAGAGTGAGCTGCACACACACACACACAGAGACCTTGCAGAACGCTGTTAAAACAGCGCTGCAAGGCAAGAGCAAGGTGAACAGTGAAGAACACACAGCGTTTTGCTAAATTAGCCTTTGGAAAGGAAAATAAAGCAATTAGCTAGCTCAACTGGCCCTCAGTTAGAACACAGCGTCCTGTCCCTAACTGAAATCACAGCAGAGTGAGCGCAAAATGGCGGCAGCGCTTTTTTATAGTGCAGAGTGACATCATTTCAGCAGCCAATCCAAGCCTTGCCAGTACTTACATGCCCACCATGCTAAACAGGATGTGCCCACACTTTCATTCATTCCTCATTGGCTGCTGCGTTCAATTTGAATTCTGGGAACTTCCGATTCCGGTATCCGATACGCGGGAAGTATCGGAATTCAGTATCGGAATTCCGATACCGCAAATATCGGCCGATACCCGATACTTGCGGTATCGGAATGCTCAACACTAGTCCTCAGTGTTGTGAGAACGATGACTGGTTAAAATTTTTGGTGGTTTCTTGTTCAGTCCATAGGCCTACATCATGTGGCAAACCGGTGAGCATGTGGCTCTATTAGTATAGGAGATACCTGAAAACATATCACACTTTTCATCATAGTGCTTTTATCAATGCATAAAATGCATGGAGAAGTCATTTCGGATGACTGGTCCTCAGTGTTGTGAGAACGATGACTGGTTAAAATTTTTGGTGGTTTCTTGTTCAGTCCATAGGCCTACATCATGTGGCAAACCGGTGAGCATGTGGCTCTATTAGTATAGGAGATACCTGAAAACATATCACACTTTTCATCATAGTGCTTTTACCAATGCATAAAATGCATGGAGAAGTCATTTCGAATGACTGGTCCTCAGTGTTGTGAGAACGATGACTGGTTAAAATTTTTGGTGGTTTCTTGTTCAGTCCATAGGCCTACATCATGTGGCAAACCGGTGAGCATGTGGCTCTATTAGTATAGGAGATACCTGAAAACATATCACACTTTTCATCATAGTGCTTTTACCAATGCATAAAATGCATGGAGAAGTCATTTCGAACGACTGGTCCTCAGTGTTGTGAGAACGATGACTGGTTAATATTTTTGGTGGTTTCTTGTTCAGTCCATAGGCCTACATCATGTGGCAAACCGGTGAGCATGTGGCTCTATTAGTATAGGAGATACCTGAAAACATATCACACTTTTCATCATAGTGCTTTTACCAATGCATAAAATGCATGGAGAAGTCATTTCGAATGACTGGTCCTCAGTGTTGTGAGAACGATGACTGGTTAAAATTTTTGGTGGTTTCTTGTTCAGTCCATAGGCCTACATCATGTGGCAAACCGGTGAGCATGTGGCTCTATTAGTATAGGAGATACCTGAAAACATATCACACTTTTCATCATAGTGCTTTTACCAATGCATAAAATGCATGAAGTCATTTCGAATGACTGGTCCTCAGTGTTGTGAGAACGATGACTGGTTAAAATTTTTGGTGGTTTCTTGTTCAGTCCATAGGCCTACATCATGTGGCAAACCGGTGAGCATGTGGCTCTATTAGTATAGGAGATACCTGAAAACATATCACACTTTTCATCATAGTGCTTTTACCAATGCATAAAATGCATGGAGAAGTCATTTCGAATAACTGGTCCTCAGTGTTGTGAGAACGATGACTGGTCAAAATTTTTGGTGGTTTCTTGTTCAGTCCATAGGCCTACATCATGTGGCAAACCGGTGAGCATGTGGCTCTATTAGTATAGGAGATACCTGAAAACATATCACACTTTTCATCATAGTGCTTTTACCAATGCATAAAATGCATGGAGAAGTCATTTCGGATGACTGGTCCTCAGTGTTGTGAGAACGATGACTGGTTAAAATTTTTGGTGGTTTCTTGTTCAGTCCATAGGCCTACATCATGTGGCAAACCGGTGAGCATGTGGCTCTATTAGTATAGGAGATACCTGAAAACATATCACACTTTTCATCATAGTGCTTTTACCAATGCATAAAATGCATGGAGAAGTCATTTCGAATGACTGGTCCTCAGTGTTGTGAGAACGATGACTGGTTAAAATTTTTGGTGGTTTCTTGTTCCGTCCATAGGCCTACATCATGTGGCAAACCGGTGAGCATGTGGCTCTATTAGTATAGGAGATACCTGAAAACATATCACACTTTTCATCATAGTGCTTTTACCAATGCATAAAATGCATGGAGAAGTCATTTCGAATGACTGGTCCTCAGTGTTGTGAGAACGATGACTGGTTAAAATTTTTGGTGGTTTCTTGTTCAGTCCATAGGCCTACATCATGTGGCAAACCGGTGAGCATGTGGCTCTATTAGTATAGGAGATACCTGAAAACATATCACACTTTTCATCATAGTGCTTTTACCAATGCATAAAATGCATGGAGAAGTCATTTCGGATGACTGGTCCTCAGTGTTGTGAGAACGATGACTGGTTAAAATTTTTGGTGGTTTCTTGTTCAGTCCATAGGCCTACATCATGTGGCAAACCGGTGAGCATGTGGCTCTATTAGTATAGGAGATACCTGAAAACATATCACACTTTTCATCATAGTGCTTTTACCAATGCATAAAATGCATGGAGAAGTCATTTCGAATGACTGGTCCTCAGTGTTGTGAGAACGATGACTGGTTAAAATTTTTGGTGGTTTCTTGTTCAGTCCATAGGCCTACATCATGTGGCAAACCGGTGAGCATGTGGCTCTATTAGTATAGGAGATACCTGAAAACATATCACACTTTTCATCATAGTGCTTTTACCAATGCATAAAATGCATGGAGAAGTCATTTCGAACGACTGGTCCTCAGTGTTGTGAGAACGATGACTGGTTAATATTTTTGGTGGTTTCTTGTTCAGTCCATAGGCCTACATCATGTGGCAAACCGGTGAGCATGTGGCTCTATTAGTATAGGAGATACCTGAAAACATATCACACTTTTCATCATAGTGCTTTTACCAATGCATAAAATGCATGGAGAAGTCATTTCGAATGACTGGTCCTCAGTGTTGTGAGAACGATGACTGGTTAAAATTTTTGGTGGTTTCTTGTTCAGTCCATAGGCCTACATCATGTGGCAAACCGGTGAGCATGTGGCTCTATTAGTATAGGAGATACCTGAAAACATATCACACTTTTCATCATAGTGCTTTTACCAATGCATAAAATGCATGGAGAAGTCATTTCGGATGACTGGTCCTCAGTGTTGTGAGAACGATGACTGGTTAAAATTTTTGGTGGTTTCTTGTTCAGTCCATAGGCCTACATCATGTGGCAAACCGGTGAGCATGTGGCTCTATTAGTATAGGAGATACCTGAAAACATATCACACTTTTCATCATAGTGCTTTTACCAATGCATAAAATGCATGGAGAAGTCATTTCGAATGACTGGTCCTCAGTGTTGTGAGAGAACGATGACTGGTTAAAATTTTTGGTGGTTTCTTGTTCAGTCCATAGGCCTACATCATGTGGCAATCCGGTGAGCATGTGGCTCTATTAGTATAGGAGATACCTGAAAACATATCACACTTTTCATCATAGTGCTTTTACCAATGCATAAAATGCATGGAGAAGTCATTTCGAATGACTGGTCCTCAGTGTTGTGAGAACGATGACTGGTTAAAATTTTTGGTGGTTTCTTGTTCAGTCCATAGGCCTACATCATGTGGCAAACGGTGAGCATGTGGCTCTATTAGTATAGGAGATACCTGAAAACATATCACACTTTTCATCATAGTGCTTTTACCAATGCATAAAATGCATGGAGAAGTCATTTCGAATGACTGGTCCTCAGTGTTGTGAGAACGATGACTGGTTAAAATTTTTGGTGGTTTCTTGTTCAGTCCATAGGCCTACATCATGTGGCAAACCGGTGAGCATGTGGCTCTATTAGTATAGGAGATACCTGAAAACATATCACACTTTTCATCATAGTGCTTTTACCAATGCATAAAATGCATGGAGAAGTCATTTCGAATGACTGGTCCTCAGTGTTGTGAGAACGATGACTGGTTAAAATTTTGGTGGTTTCTTGTTCAGTCCATAGGCCTACATCATGTGGCAAACCGGTGAGCATGTGGCTCTATTAGTATAGGAGATACCTGAAAACATATCACACTTTTCATCATAGTGCTTTTACCAATGCATAAATGCATGGAGAAGTCATTTCGAATGACTGGTCCTCAGTGTTGTGAGAACGATGACTGGTTAATATTTTTGGTGGTTTCTTGTTCAGTCCATAGGCCTACATCATGTGGCAAACCGGTGAGCATGTGGCTCTATTAGTATAGGAGATACCTGAAAACATATCACACTTTTCATCATAGTGCTTTTACCAATGCATAAAATGCATGGAGAAGTCATTTCGAATGACTGGTCCTCAGTGTTGTGAGAACGATGACTGGTTAAAATTTTTGGTGGTTTCTTGTTCAGTCCATAGGCCTACATCATGTGGCAAACCGGTGAGCATGTGGCTCTATTAGTATAGGAGATACCTGAAAACATATCACACTTTTCATCATAGTGCTTTTACCAATGCATAAAATGCATGGAGAAGTCATTTCGAATGACTGGTCCTCAGTGTTGTGAGAACGATGACTGGTTAAAATTTTTGGTGGTTTCTTGTTCAGTCCATAGGCCTACATCATGTGGCAAACCGGTGAGCATGTGGCTCTATTAGTATAGGAGATACCTGAAAACATATCACACTTTTCATCATAGTGCTTTTACCAATGCATAAAATGCATGGAGAAGTCATTTCGAATGACTGGTCCTCAGTGTTGTGAGAACGATGACTGTTAAAATTTTTGGTGGTTTCTTGTTCAGTCCATAGGCCTACATCATGTGGCAAACCGGTGAGCATGTGGCTCTATTAGTATAGGAGATACCTGAAAACATATCACACTTTTCATCATAGTGCTTTTACCAATGCATAAAATGCATGGAGAAGTCATTTCGGAATGACTGGTCCTCAGTGTTGTGAGAACGATGACTGGTTAAAATTTTTGGTGGTTTCTTGTTCAGTCCATAGGCCTACATCATGTGGGCAAACCGGTGAGCATGTGGCTCTATTAGTATAGGAGATACCTGAAAACATATCACACTTTTCATCATAGTGCTTTTACCAATGCATAAAATGCATGGAGAAGTCATTTCGAATGACTGGTCCTCAGTGTTGTGAGAACGATGACTGGTTAAAATTTTTGGTGGTTTCTTGTTCAGTCCATAGGCCTACATCATGTGGCAAACCGGTGAGCATGTGGCTCTATTAGTATAGTAGATACCTGAAAACATATCACACTTTTCATCATAGTGCTTTTACCAATGCATAAAATGCATGGAGAAGTCATTTCGAATGACTAGTCCTCAGTGTTGTGAGAACGATGACTGGTTAAAATTTTTGGTGGTTTCTTGTTCAGTCCATAGGCCTACATCATGTGGCAAACCGGTGAGCATGTGGCTCTATTAGTATAGGAGATACCTGAAAACATATCACACTTTTCATCATAGTGCTTTTACCAATGCATAAAATGCATGGAGAAGTCATTTCGAATGACTGGTCCTCAGTGTTGTGAGAACGATGACTGGTTAAAATTTTTGGTGGTTTCTTGTTCAGTCCATAGGCCTACATCATGTGGCAAACCGGTGAGCATGTGGCTCTATTAGTATAGGAGATACCTGAAAACATATCACACTTTTCATCATAGTGCTTTTACCAATGCATAAAATGCATGGAGAAGTCATTTCGAATGACTGGTCCTCAGTGTTGTGAGAACGATGACTGGTTAAAATTTTTGGTGGTTTCTTGTTCAGTCCATAGGCCTACATCATGTGGCAAACCGGTGAGCATGTGGCTCTATTAGTATAGGAGATACCTGAAAACATATCACACTTTTCATCATAGTGCTTTTACCAATGCATAAAATGCATGGAGAAGTCATTTCGAATGACTGGTCCTCAGTGTTGTGAGAACGATGACTGGTTAAAATTTTTGGTGGTTTCTTGTTCAGTCCATAGGCCTACATCATGTGGCAAACCGGTGAGCATGTGGCTCTATTAGTATAGGAGATACCTGAAAACATATCACACTTTTCATCATAGTGCTTTTACCAATGCATAAAATGCATGGAGAAGTCATTTCGAATGACTGGTCCTCAGTGTTGTGAGAACGATGACTGGTTAAAATTTTTGGTGGTTTCTTGTTCAGTCCATAGGCCTACATCATGTGGCAAACCGGTGAGCATGTGGCTCTATTAGTATAGGAGATACCTGAAAACATATCACACTTTTCATCATAGTGCTTTTACCAATGCATAAAATGCATGGAGAAGTCATTTCGAATGACTGGTCCTCAGTGTTGTGAGAACGATGACTGGTTAAAATTTTTGGTGGTTTCTTGTTCAGTCCATAGGCCTACATCATGTGGCAAACCGGTGAGCATGTGGCTCTATTAGTATAGGAGATACCTGAAAACATATCACACTTTTCATCATAGTGCTTTTACCAATGCATAAAATGCATGGAGAAGTCATTTCGAATGACTGGTCCTCAGTGTTGTGAGAACGATGACTGGTTAAAATTTTTGGTGGTTTCTTGTTCAGTCCATAGGCCTACATCATGTGGCAAACCGGTGAGCATGTGGCTCTATTAGTATAGGAGATACCTGAAAACATATCACACTTTTCATCATAGTGCTTTTACCAATGCATAAAATGCATGGAGAAGTCATTTCGAATGACTGGTCCTCAGTGTTGTGAGAACGATGACTGGTTAAAATTTTTGGTGGTTTCTTGTTCAGTCCATAGGCCTACATCATGTGGCAAACCGGTGAGCATGTGGCTCTATTAGTATAGGAGATACCTGAAAACATATCACACTTTTCATCATAGTGCTTTTACCAATGCATAAAATGCATGGAGAAGTCATTTCGAATGACTGGTCCTCAGTGTTGTGAGAACGATGACTGGTTAAAATTTTTGGTGGTTTCTTGTTCAGTCCATAGGCCTACATCATGTGGCAAACCGGTGAGCATGTGGCTCTATTAGTATAGGAGATACCTGAAAACATATCACACTTTTCATCATAGTGCTTTTACCAATGCATAAAATGCATGGAGAAGTCATTTCGAATGACTGGTCCTCAGTGTTGTGAGAACGATGACTGGTTAAAATTTTTGGTGGTTTCTTGTTCAGTCCATAGGCCTACATCATGTGGCAAACCGGTGAGCATGTGGCTCTATTAGTATAGGAGATACCTGAAAACATATCACACTTTTCATCATAGTGCTTTTACCAATGCATAAAATGCATGGAGAAGTCATTTCGAATGACTGGTCCTCAGTGTTGTGAGAACGATGACTGGTTAAAATTTTTGGTGGTTTCTTGTTCAGTCCATAGGCCTACATCATGTGGCAAACCGGTGAGCATGTGGCTCTATTAGTATAGGAGATACCTGAAAACATATCACACTTTTCATCATAGTGCTTTTACCAATGCATAAAATGCATGGAGAAGTCATTTCGAATGACTGGTCCTCAGTGTTGTGAGAACGATGACTGGTTAAAATTTTTGGTGGTTTCTTGTTCAGTCCATAGGCCTACATCATGTGGCAAACCGGTGAGCATGTGGCTCTATTAGTATAGGAGATACCTGAAAACATATCACACTTTTCATCATAGTGCTTTTACCAATGCATAAAATGCATGGAGAAGTCATTTCGAATGACTGGTCCTCAGTGTTGTGAGAACGATGACTGGTTAAAATTTTTGGTGGTTTCTTGTTCAGTCCATAGGCCTACATCATGTGGCAAACCGGTGAGCATGTGGCTCTATTAGTATAGGAGATACCTGAAAACATATCACACTTTTCATCATAGTGCTTTTACCAATGCATAAAATGCATGGAGAAGTCATTTCGAATGACTGGTCCTCAGTGTTGTGAGAACGATGACTGGTTAAAATTTTTGGTGGTTTCTTGTTCAGTCCATAGGCCTACATCATGTGGCAAACCGGTGAGCATGTGGCTCTATTAGTATAGGAGATACCTGAAAACATATCACACTTTTCATCATAGTGCTTTTACCAATGCATAAAATGCATGGAGAAGTCATTTCGAATGACTGGTCCTCAGTGTTGTGAGAACGATGACTGGTTAAAATTTTTGGTGGTTTCTTGTTCAGTCCATAGGCCTACATCATGTGGCAAACCGGTGAGCATGTGGCTCTATTAGTATAGGAGATACCTGAAAACATATCACACTTTTCATCATAGTGCTTTTACCAATGCATAAAATGCATGGAGAAGTCATTTCGAATGACTGGTCCTCAGTGTTGTGAGAACGATGACTGGTTAAAATTTTTGGTGGTTTCTTGTTCAGTCCATAGGCCTACATCATGTGGCAAACCGGTGAGCATGTGGCTCTATTAGTATAGGAGATACCTGAAAACATATCACACTTTTCATCATAGTGCTTTTACCAATGCATAAAATGCATGGAGAAGTCATTTCGAATGACTGGTCCTCAGTGTTGTGAGAACGATGACTGGTTAAAATTTTTGGTGGTTTCTTGTTCAGTCCATAGGCCTACATCATGTGGCAAACCGGTGAGCATGTGGCTCTATTAGTATAGGAGATACCTGAAAACATATCACACTTTTCATCATAGTGCTTTTACCAATGCATAAAATGCATGGAGAAGTCATTTCGAATGACTGGTCCTCAGTGTTGTGAGAACGATGACTGGTTAAAATTTTTGGTGGTTTCTTGTTCAGTCCATAGGCCTACATCATGTGGCAAACCGGTGAGCATGTGGCTCTATTAGTATAGGAGATACCTGAAAACATATCACACTTTTCATCATAGTGCTTTTACCAATGCATAAAATGCATGGAGAAGTCATTTCGAATGACTGGTCCTCAGTGTTGTGAGAACGATGACTGGTTAAAATTTTTGGTGGTTTCTTGTTCAGTCCATAGGCCTACATCATGTGGCAAACCGGTGAGCATGTGGCTCTATTAGTATAGGAGATACCTGAAAACATATCACACTTTTCATCATAGTGCTTTTACCAATGCATAAAATGCATGGAGAAGTCATTTCGAATGACTGGTCCTCAGTGTTGTGAGAACGATGACTGGTTAAAATTTTTGGTGGTTTCTTGTTCAGTCCATAGGCCTACATCATGTGGCAAACCGGTGAGCATGTGGCTCTATTAGTATAGGAGATACCTGAAAACATATCACACTTTTCATCATAGTGCTTTTACCAATGCATAAAATGCATGGAGAAGTCATTTCGAATGACTGGTCCTCAGTGTTGTGAGAACGATGACTGGTTAAAATTTTTGGTGGTTTCTTGTTCAGTCCATAGGCCTACATCATGTGGCAAACCGGTGAGCATGTGGCTCTATTAGTATAGGAGATACCTGAAAACATATCACACTTTTCATCATAGTGCTTTTACCAATGCATAAAATGCATGGAGAAGTCATTTCGAATGACTGGTCCTCAGTGTTGTGAGAACGATGACTGGTTAAAATTTTTGGTGGTTTCTTGTTCAGTCCATAGGCCTACATCATGTGGCAAACCGGTGAGCATGTGGCTCTATTAGTATAGGAGATACCTGAAAACATATCACACTTTTCATCATAGTGCTTTTACCAATGCATAAAATGCATGGAGAAGTCATTTCGAATGACTGGTCCTCAGTGTTGTGAGAACGATGACTGGTTAAAATTTTTGGTGGTTTCTTGTTCAGTCCATAGGCCTACATCATGTGGCAAACCGGTGAGCATGTGGCTCTATTAGTATAGGAGATACCTGAAAACATATCACACTTTTCATCATAGTGCTTTTACCAATGCATAAAATGCATGGAGAAGTCATTTCGAATGACTGGTCCTCAGTGTTGTGAGAACGATGACTGGTTAAAATTTTTGGTGGTTTCTTGTTCAGTCCATAGGCCTACATCATGTGGCAAACCGGTGAGCATGTGGCTCTATTAGTATAGGAGATACCTGAAAACATATCACACTTTTCATCATAGTGCTTTTACCAATGCATAAAATGCATGGAGAAGTCATTTCGAATGACTGGTCCTCAGTGTTGTGAGAACGATGACTGGTTAAAATTTTTGGTGGTTTCTTGTTCAGTCCATAGGCCTACATCATGTGGCAAACCGGTGAGCATGTGGCTCTATTAGTATAGGAGATACCTGAAAACATATCACACTTTTCATCATAGTGCTTTTACCAATGCATAAAATGCATGGAGAAGTCATTTCGAATGACTGGTCCTCAGTGTTGTGAGAACGATGACTGGTTAAAATTTTTGGTGGTTTCTTGTTCAGTCCATAGGCCTACATCATGTGGCAAACCGGTGAGCATGTGGCTCTATTAGTATAGGAGATACCTGAAAACATATCACACTTTTCATCATAGTGCTTTTACCAATGCATAAAATGCATGGAGAAGTCATTTCGAATGACTGGTCCTCAGTGTTGTGAGAACGATGACTGGTTAAAATTTTTGGTGGTTTCTTGTTCAGTCCATAGGCCTACATCATGTGGCAAACCGGTGAGCATGTGGCTCTATTAGTATAGGAGATACCTGAAAACATATCACACTTTTCATCATAGTGCTTTTACCAATGCATAAAATGCATGGAGAAGTCATTTCGAATGACTGGTCCTCAGTGTTGTGAGAACGATGACTGGTTAAAATTTTTGGTGGTTTCTTGTTCAGTCCATAGGCCTACATCATGTGGCAAACCGGTGAGCATGTGGCTCTATTAGTATAGGAGATACCTGAAAACATATCACACTTTTCATCATAGTGCTTTTACCAATGCATAAAATGCATGGAGAAGTCATTTCGAATGACTGGTCCTCAGTGTTGTGAGAACGATGACTGGTTAAAATTTTTGGTGGTTTCTTGTTCAGTCCATAGGCCTACATCATGTGGCAAACCGGTGAGCATGTGGCTCTATTAGTATAGGAGATACCTGAAAACATATCACACTTTTCATCATAGTGCTTTTACCAATGCATAAAATGCATGGAGAAGTCATTTCGAATGACTGGTCCTCAGTGTTGTGAGAACGATGACTGGTTAAAATTTTTGGTGGTTTCTTGTTCAGTCCATAGGCCTACATCATGTGGCAAACCGGTGAGCATGTGGCTCTATTAGTATAGGAGATACCTGAAAACATATCACACTTTTCATCATAGTGCTTTTACCAATGCATAAAATGCATGGAGAAGTCATTTCGAATGACTGGTCCTCAGTGTTGTGAGAACGATGACTGGTTAAAATTTTTGGTGGTTTCTTGTTCAGTCCATAGGCCTACATCATGTGGCAAACCGGTGAGCATGTGGCTCTATTAGTATAGGAGATACCTGAAAACATATCACACTTTTCATCATAGTGCTTTTACCAATGCATAAAATGCATGGAGAAGTCATTTCGAATGACTGGTCCTCAGTGTTGTGAGAACGATGACTGGTTAAAATTTTTGGTGGTTTCTTGTTCAGTCCATAGGCCTACATCATGTGGCAAACCGGTGAGCATGTGGCTCTATTAGTATAGGAGATACCTGAAAACATATCACACTTTTCATCATAGTGCTTTTACCAATGCATAAAATGCATGGAGAAGTCATTTCGAATGACTGGTCCTCAGTGTTGTGAGAACGATGACTGGTTAAAATTTTTGGTGGTTTCTTGTTCAGTCCATAGGCCTACATCATGTGGCAAACCGGTGAGCATGTGGCTCTATTAGTATAGGAGATACCTGAAAACATATCACACTTTTCATCATAGTGCTTTTACCAATGCATAAAATGCATGGAGAAGTCATTTCGAATGACTGGTCCTCAGTGTTGTGAGAACGATGACTGGTTAAAATTTTTGGTGGTTTCTTGTTCAGTCCATAGGCCTACATCATGTGGCAAACCGGTGAGCATGTGGCTCTATTAGTATAGGAGATACCTGAAAACATATCACACTTTTCATCATAGTGCTTTTACCAATGCATAAAATGCATGGAGAAGTCATTTCGAATGACTGGTCCTCAGTGTTGTGAGAACGATGACTGGTTAAAATTTTTGGTGGTTTCTTGTTCAGTCCATAGGCCTACATCATGTGGCAAACCGGTGAGCATGTGGCTCTATTAGTATAGGAGATACCTGAAAACATATCACACTTTTCATCATAGTGCTTTTACCAATGCATAAAATGCATGGAGAAGTCATTTCGAATGACTGGTCCTCAGTGTTGTGAGAACGATGACTGGTTAAAATTTTTGGTGGTTTCTTGTTCAGTCCATAGGCCTACATCATGTGGCAAACCGGTGAGCATGTGGCTCTATTAGTATAGGAGATACCTGAAAACATATCACACTTTTCATCATAGTGCTTTTACCAATGCATAAAATGCATGGAGAAGTCATTTCGAATGACTGGTCCTCAGTGTTGTGAGAACGATGACTGGTTAAAATTTTTGGTGGTTTCTTGTTCAGTCCATAGGCCTACATCATGTGGCAAACCGGTGAGCATGTGGCTCTATTAGTATAGGAGATACCTGAAAACATATCACACTTTTCATCATAGTGCTTTTACCAATGCATAAAATGCATGGAGAAGTCATTTCGAATGACTGGTCCTCAGTGTTGTGAGAACGATGACTGGTTAAAATTTTTGGTGGTTTCTTGTTCAGTCCATAGGCCTACATCATGTGGCAAACCGGTGAGCATGTGGCTCTATTAGTATAGGAGATACCTGAAAACATATCACACTTTTCATCATAGTGCTTTTACCAATGCATAAAATGCATGGAGAAGTCATTTCGAATGACTGGTCCTCAGTGTTGTGAGAACGATGACTGGTTAAAATTTTTGGTGGTTTCTTGTTCAGTCCATAGGCCTACATCATGTGGCAAACCGGTGAGCATGTGGCTCTATTAGTATAGGAGATACCTGAAAACATATCACACTTTTCATCATAGTGCTTTTACCAATGCATAAAATGCATGGAGAAGTCATTTCGAATGACTGGTCCTCAGTGTTGTGAGAACGATGACTGGTTAAAATTTTTGGTGGTTTCTTGTTCAGTCCATAGGCCTACATCATGTGGCAAACCGGTGAGCATGTGGCTCTATTAGTATAGGAGATACCTGAAAACATATCACACTTTTCATCATAGTGCTTTTACCAATGCATAAAATGCATGGAGAAGTCATTTCGAATGACTGGTCCTCAGTGTTGTGAGAACGATGACTGGTTAAAATTTTTGGTGGTTTCTTGTTCAGTCCATAGGCCTACATCATGTGGCAAACCGGTGAGCATGTGGCTCTATTAGTATAGGAGATACCTGAAAACATATCACACTTTTCATCATAGTGCTTTTACCAATGCATAAAATGCATGGAGAAGTCATTTCGAATGACTGGTCCTCAGTGTTGTGAGAACGATGACTGGTTAAAATTTTTGGTGGTTTCTTGTTCAGTCCATAGGCCTACATCATGTGGCAAACCGGTGAGCATGTGGCTCTATTAGTATAGGAGATACCTGAAAACATATCACACTTTTCATCATAGTGCTTTTACCAATGCATAAAATGCATGGAGAAGTCATTTCGAATGACTGGTCCTCAGTGTTGTGAGAACGATGACTGGTTAAAATTTTTGGTGGTTTCTTGTTCAGTCCATAGGCCTACATCATGTGGCAAACCGGTGAGCATGTGGCTCTATTAGTATAGGAGATACCTGAAAACATATCACACTTTTCATCATAGTGCTTTTACCAATGCATAAAATGCATGGAGAAGTCATTTCGAATGACTGGTCCTCAGTGTTGTGAGAACGATGACTGGTTAAAATTTTTGGTGGTTTCTTGTTCAGTCCATAGGCCTACATCATGTGGCAAACCGGTGAGCATGTGGCTCTATTAGTATAGGAGATACCTGAAAACATATCACACTTTTCATCATAGTGCTTTTACCAATGCATAAAATGCATGGAGAAGTCATTTCGAATGACTGGTCCTCAGTGTTGTGAGAACGATGACTGGTTAAAATTTTTGGTGGTTTCTTGTTCAGTCCATAGGCCTACATCATGTGGCAAACCGGTGAGCATGTGGCTCTATTAGTATAGGAGATACCTGAAAACATATCACACTTTTCATCATAGTGCTTTTACCAATGCATAAAATGCATGGAGAAGTCATTTCGAATGACTGGTCCTCAGTGTTGTGAGAACGATGACTGGTTAAAATTTTTGGTGGTTTCTTGTTCAGTCCATAGGCCTACATCATGTGGCAAACCGGTGAGCATGTGGCTCTATTAGTATAGGAGATACCTGAAAACATATCACACTTTTCATCATAGTGCTTTTACCAATGCATAAAATGCATGGAGAAGTCATTTCGAATGACTGGTCCTCAGTGTTGTGAGAACGATGACTAGTTAAAATCTTTGGTGGTTTCTTGTTCAGTCCATAGGCCTACATCATGTGGCAAACCGGTGAGCATGTGGCTCTATTAGTATAGGAGATACCTGAAAACATATCACACTTTTCATCATAGTGCTTTTACCAATGCATAAAATGCATGGAGAAGTCATTTCGAATGACTGGTCCTCAGTGTTGTGAGAACGATGACTGGTTAAAATTTTTGGTGGTTTCTTGTTCAGTCCATAGGCCTACATCATGTGGCAAACCGGTGAGCATGTGGCTCTATTAGTATAGGAGATACCTGAAAACATATCACACTTTTCATCATAGTGCTTTTACCAATGCATAAAATGCATGGAGAAGTCATTTCGAATGACTGGTCCTCAGTGTTGTGAGAACGATGACTGGTTAAAATTTTTGGTGGTTTCTTGTTCAGTCCATAGGCCTACATCATGTGGCAAACCGGTGAGCATGTGGCTCTATTAGTATAGGAGATACCTGAAAACATATCACACTTTTCATCATAGTGCTTTTACCAATGCATAAAATGCATGGAGAAGTCATTTCGAATGACTGGTCCTCAGTGTTGTGAGAACGATGACTGGTTAAAATTTTTGGTGGTTTCTTGTTCAGTCCATAGGCCTACATCATGTGGCAAACCGGTGAGCATGTGGCTCTATTAGTATAGGAGATACCTGAAAACATATCACACTTTTCATCATAGTGCTTTTACCAATGCATAAAATGCATGGAGAAGTCATTTCGAATGACTGGTCCTCAGTGTTGTGAGAACGATGACTGGTTAAAATTTTTGGTGGTTTCTTGTTCAGTCCATAGGCCTACATCATGTGGCAAACCGGTGAGCATGTGGCTCTATTAGTATAGGAGATACCTGAAAACATATCACACTTTTCATCATAGTGCTTTTACCAATGCATAAAATGCATGGAGAAGTCATTTCGAATGACTGGTCCTCAGTGTTGTGAGAACGATGACTGGTTAAAATTTTTGGTGGTTTCTTGTTCAGTCCATAGGCCTACATCATGTGGCAAACCGGTGAGCATGTGGCTCTATTAGTATAGGAGATACCTGAAAACATATCACACTTTTCATCATAGTGCTTTTACCAATGCATAAAATGCATGGAGAAGTCATTTCGAATGACTGGTCCTCAGTGTTGTGAGAACGATGACTGGTTAAAATTTTTGGTGGTTTCTTGTTCAGTCCATAGGCCTACATCATGTGGCAAACCGGTGAGCATGTGGCTCTATTAGTATAGGAGATACCTGAAAACATATCACACTTTTCATCATAGTGCTTTTACCAATGCATAAAATGCATGGAGAAGTCATTTCGAATGACTGGTCCTCAGTGTTGTGAGAACGATGACTGGTTAAAATTTTTGGTGGTTTCTTGTTCAGTCCATAGGCCTACATCATGTGGCAAACCGGTGAGCATGTGGCTCTATTAGTATAGGAGATACCTGAAAACATATCACACTTTTCATCATAGTGCTTTTACCAATGCATAAAATGCATGGAGAAGTCATTTCGAATGACTGGTCCTCAGTGTTGTGAGAACGATGACTGGTTAAAATTTTTGGTGGTTTCTTGTTCAGTCCATAGGCCTACATCATGTGGCAAACCGGTGAGCATGTGGCTCTATTAGTATAGGAGATACCTGAAAACATATCACACTTTTCATCATAGTGCTTTTACCAATGCATAAAATGCATGGAGAAGTCATTTCGAATGACTGGTCCTCAGTGTTGTGAGAACGATGACTGGTTAAAATTTTTGGTGGTTTCTTGTTCAGTCCATAGGCCTACATCATGTGGCAAACCGGTGAGCATGTGGCTCTATTAGTATAGGAGATACCTGAAAACATATCACACTTTTCATCATAGTGCTTTTACCAATGCATAAAATGCATGGAGAAGTCATTTCGAATGACTGGTCCTCAGTGTTGTGAGAACGATGACTGGTTAAAATTTTTGGTGGTTTCTTGTTCAGTCCATAGGCCTACATCATGTGGCAAACCGGTGAGCATGTGGCTCTATTAGTATAGGAGATACCTGAAAACATATCACACTTTTCATCATAGTGCTTTTACCAATGCATAAAATGCATGGAGAAGTCATTTCGAATGACTGGTCCTCAGTGTTGTGAGAACGATGACTGGTTAAAATTTTTGGTGGTTTCTTGTTCAGTCCATAGGCCTACATCATGTGGCAAACCGGTGAGCATGTGGCTCTATTAGTATAGGAGATACCTGAAAACATATCACACTTTTCATCATAGTGCTTTTACCAATGCATAAAATGCATGGAGAAGTCATTTCGAATGACTGGTCCTCAGTGTTGTGAGAACGATGACTGGTTAAAATTTTTGGTGGTTTCTTGTTCAGTCCATAGGCCTACATCATGTGGCAAACCGGTGAGCATGTGGCTCTATTAGTATAGGAGATACCTGAAAACATATCACACTTTTCATCATAGTGCTTTTACCAATGCATAAAATGCATGGAGAAGTCATTTCGAATGACTGGTCCTCAGTGTTGTGAGAACGATGACTGGTTAAAATTTTTGGTGGTTTCTTGTTCAGTCCATAGGCCTACATCATGTGGCAAACCGGTGAGCATGTGGCTCTATTAGTATAGGAGATACCTGAAAACATATCACACTTTTCATCATAGTGCTTTTACCAATGCATAAAATGCATGGAGAAGTCATTTCGAATGACTGGTCCTCAGTGTTGTGAGAACGATGACTGGTTAAAATTTTTGGTGGTTTCTTGTTCAGTCCATAGGCCTACATCATGTGGCAAACCGGTGAGCATGTGGCTCTATTAGTATAGGAGATACCTGAAAACATATCACACTTTTCATCATAGTGCTTTTACCAATGCATAAAATGCATGGAGAAGTCATTTCGAATGACTGGTCCTCAGTGTTGTGAGAACGATGACTGGTTAAAATTTTTGGTGGTTTCTTGTTCAGTCCATAGGCCTACATCATGTGGCAAACCGGTGAGCATGTGGCTCTATTAGTATAGGAGATACCTGAAAACATATCACACTTTTCATCATAGTGCTTTTACCAATGCATAAAATGCATGGAGAAGTCATTTCGAATGACTGGTCCTCAGTGTTGTGAGAACGATGACTGGTTAAAATTTTTGGTGGTTTCTTGTTCAGTCCATAGGCCTACATCATGTGGCAAACCGGTGAGCATGTGGCTCTATTAGTATAGGAGATACCTGAAAACATATCACACTTTTCATCATAGTGCTTTTACCAATGCATAAAATGCATGGAGAAGTCATTTCGAATGACTGGTCCTCAGTTGAGAACGATGACTGGTTAAAATTTTTGGTGGTTTCTTGTTCAGTCCATAGGCCTACACATTGTGGCAAACTGGTGAGCATGTGGCTCTATTAGTATAGGAGATACCTGAAAACATATCACACTTTTCATCACAGTGCTTTTACCAATGCATAAAATGCATGGAGAAGTCATTTCGAATGACTGGTCCTCAGTGTTGTGAAAACGATGACTGGTTAAAATTTTTGGTGGTTTCTTGTTCAGTCCATAGGCCTACATCATGTGGCAAACCGGTGAGCATGTGGCTCTATTAGTATAGGAGATACCTGAAAACATATCACACTTTTCATCATAGTGCTTTTACCAATGCATAAAATGCATGGAGAAGTCATTTCGAATGACTGGTCCTCAGTGTTGTGAGAACGATGACTGGTTAAAATTTTTGGTGGTTTCTTGTTCAGTCCATAGGCCTACATCATGTGGCAAACCGGTGAGCATGTCGCTCTATTAGTATAGGAGATACCTGAAAACATATCACACTTTTCATCATAGTGCTTTTACCAATGCATAAAATGCATGGAGAAGTCATTTCGAATGACTGGTCCTCAGTGTTGTGAGAACGATGACTGGTTAAAATTTTTGGTGGTTTCTTGTTCAGTCCATAGGCCTACATCATGTGGCAAACTGGTGAGCATGTGGCTCTATTAGTATAGGAGATACCTGAAAACATATCACACTTTTCATCATAGTGCTTTTACCAATGCATAAAATGCATGGAGAAGTCATTTCGAATGACTGGTCCTCAGTGTTGTGAGAACGATGACTGGTTAAAATTTTTGGTGGTTTCTTGTTCAGTTCATAGGCCTACATCATGTGGCAAACCGGTGAGCATGTGGCTCTATTAGTATAGGAGATACCTGAAAACATATCACACTTTTCATCATAGTGCTTTTACCAATGCATAAAATGCATGGAGAAGTCATTTCGAATGACTGGTCCTCAGTGTTGTGAGAACGATGACTGGTTAAAATTTTTGGTGGTTTCTTGTTCAGTCCATAGGCCTACATCATGTGGCAAACCGGTGAGCATGTGGCTCTATTAGTATAGGAGATACCTGAAAACATATCACACTTTTCATCATAGTGCTTTTACCAATGCATAAAATGCATGGAGAAGTCATTTCGAATGACTGGTCCACAGTGTTGTGAGAACCATGACTGGTTAAAATTTTTGGTGGTTTCTTGTTCAGTCCATAGGCCTACATCATGTGGCAAACCGGTGAGCATGTGGCTCTATTAGTATAGGAGATACCTGAAAACATATCACACTTTTCATCATAGTGCTTTTACCAATGCATAAAATGCATGGAGAAGTCATTTCGAATGACTGGTCCTCAGTGTTGTGAGAACGATGACTGGTTAAAATTTTTGGTGGTTTCTTGTTCAGTCCATAGGCCTACATCATGTGGCAAACCGGTGAGCATGTGGCTCTATTAGTATAGGAGATACCTGAAAACATATCACACTTTTCATCATAGTGCTTTTACCAATGCATAAAATGCATGGAGAAGTCATTTCGAATGACTGGTCCTCAGTGTTGTGAGAACGATGACTGGTTAAAATTTTTGGTGGTTTCTTGTTCAGTCCATAGGCCTACATCATGTGGCAAACCGGTGAGCATGTGGCTCTATTAGTATAGGAGATACCTGAAAACATATCACACTTTTCATCATAGGGCTTTTACCAATGCATAAAATGCATGGAGAAGTCATTTCGAATGACTGGTCCTCAGTGTTGTGAGAACGATGACTGGTTAAAATTTTTGGTGGTTTCTTGTTCAGTCCATAGGCCTACATCATGTGGCAAACCGGTGAGCATGTGGCTCTATTAGTATAGGAGATACCTGAAAACATATCACACTTTTCATCATAGGGCTTTTACCAATGCATAAAATGCATGGAGAAGTCATTTCGAATGACTGGTCCTCAGTGTTGTGAGAACGATGACTGGTTAAAATTTTTGGTGGTTTCTTGTTCAGTCCATAGGCCTACATCATGTGGCAAACCGGTGAGCATGTGGCTCTATTAGTATAGGAGATACCTGAAAACATATCACACTTTTCATCATAGTGCTTTTACCAATGCATAAAATGCATGGAGAAGTCATTTCGAATGACTGGTCCTCAGTGTTGTGAGAACGATGACTGGTTAAAATTTTTGGTGGTTTCTTGCTCAGTCCATAGGCCTACATCATGTGGCAAACCGGTGAGCATGTGGCTCTATTAGTATAGGAGATACCTGAAAACATATCACACTTTTCATCATAGTGCTTTTACCAATGCATAAAATGCATGGAGAAGTCATTTCGAATGACTGGTCCTCAGTGTTGTGAGAACGATGACTGGTTAAAATTTTTGGTGGTTTCTTGTTCAGTCCATAGGCCTACATCATGTGGCAAACCGGTGAGCATGTGGCTCTATTAGTATAGGAGATACCTGAAAAACATATCACACTTTTCATCATAGTGCTTTTACCAATGCATAAAATGCATGGAGAAGTCATTTCGAATGACTGGTCCTCAGTGTTGTGAGAACGATGACTGGTTAAAATTTTTGGTGGTTTCTTGTTCAGTCCATAGGCCTACATCATGTGGCAAACCGGTGAGCATGTGGCTCTATTAGTATAGGAGATACCTGAAAACATATCACACTTTTCATCATAGTGCTTTTACCAATGCATAAAATGCATGGAGAAGTCATTTCGAATGACTGGTCCTCAGTGTTGTGAGAACGATGACTGGTTAAAATTTTTGGTGGTTTCTTGTTCAGTCCATAGGCCTACATCATGTGGCAAACCGGTGAGCATGTGGCTCTATTAGTATAGGGAGATACCTGAAAACCATATCACACTTTTCATCATAGTGCTTTTACCAATGCATAAAATGCATGGAGAAGTCATTTCGAATGACTGGTCCTCAGTGTTGTGAGAACGATGACTGGTTAAAATTTTTGGTGGTTTCTTGTTCAGTCCATAGGCCTACACATTGTGGCAAACTGGTGAGCATGTGGCTCTATTAGTATAGGAGATACCTGAAAACATATCACACTTTTCATCACTAGTGCTTTTACCAATGCATAAAATGCATGGAGAAGTCATTTCGAATGACTGGTCCTCAGTGTTGTGAGAAACGATGACTGGTTAAAATTTTTGGTGGTTTCTTGTTCAGTCCATAGGCCTACATCATGTGGCAAAACCGGTGAGCATGTGGCTCTATTAGTATAGGAGATACCTGAAAACATATCACACTTTTCATCATAGTGCTTTTACCAATGCATAAAATGCATGGAGAAGTCATTTCGAATGACTGGTCCTCAGTGTTGTGAGAACGATGACTGGTTGAAATTTTTGGTGGTTTCTTGTTCAGTCCATAGGCCTACATCATGTGGCAAACCGGTGAGCATGTGGCTCTATTAGTATAGGAGATACCTGAAAACATATCACACTTTTCATCATAGTGCTTTTACCAATGCATAAAATGCATGGAGAAGTCATTTCGAATGACTGGTCCTCAGTGTTGTGAGAACGATGACTGGTTAAAATTTTTGGTGGTTTCTTGTTCAGTCCATAGGCCTACATCATGTGGCAAACGGTGAGCATGTCGCTCTATTAGTATAGGAGATACCTGAAAACATATCACACTTTTCATCATAGTGCTTTTACCAATGCATAAAATGCATGGAGAAGTCATTTCGAATGACTGGTCCTCAGTGTTGTGAGAACGATGACTGGTTAAAATTTTTGGTGGTTTCTTGTTCAGTCCATAGGCCTACATCATGTGGCAAACTGGTGAGCATGTGGCTCTATTAGTATAGGAGATACCTGAAAACATATCACACTTTTCATCATAGTGCTTTTACCAATGCATAAAATGCATGGAGAAGTCATTTCGAATGACTGGTCCTCAGTGTTGTGAGAACGATGACTGGTTAAAATTTTTGGTGGTTTCTTGTTCAGTTCATAGGCCTACATCATGTGGCAAACCGGTGAGCATGTGGCTCTATTAGTATAGGAGATACCTGAAAACATATCACACTTTTCATCATAGTGCTTTTACCAATGCATAAAATGCATGGAGAAGTCATTTTCGAATGACTGGTCCTCAGTGTTGTGAGAACGATGACTGGTTAAAATTTTTGGTGGTTTCTTGTTCAGTCCATAGGCCTACATCATGTGGCAAACCGGTGAGCATGTGGCTCTATTAGTATAGGAGATACCTGAAAACATATCACACTTTTCATCATAGTGCTTTTACCAATGCATAAAATGCATGGAGAAGTCATTTCGAATGACTGGTCCACAGTGTTGTGAGAACCGATGACTGGTTAAAATTTTTGGTGGTTTCTTGTTCAGTCCATAGGCCTACATCATGTGGCAAACCGGTGAGCATGTGGCTCTATTAGTATAGGAGATACCTGAAAACATATCACACTTTTCATCATAGTGCTTTTACCAATGCATAAAATGCATGGAGAAGTCATTTCGAATGACTGGTCCTCAGTGTTGTGAGAACGATGACTGGTTAAAATTTTTGGTGGTTTCTTGTTCAGTCCATAGGCCTACATCATGTGGCAAACCGGTGAGCATGTGGCTCTATTAGTATAGGAGATACCTGAAAACATATCACACTTTTCATCATAGTGCTTTTACCAATGCATAAAATGCATGGAGAAGTCATTTCGAATGACTGGTCCTCAGTGTTGTGAGAACGATGACTGGTTAAAATTTTTTGGTGGTTTCTTGTTCAGTCCATAGGCCTACATCATGTGGCAAACCGGTGAGCATGTGGCTCTATTAGTATAGGAGATACCTGAAAACATATCACACTTTTCATCATAGTGCTTTTACCAATGCATAAAATGCATGGAGAAGTCATTTCGAATGACTGGTCCTCAGTGTTGTCGAGAACGATGACTGGTTAAAATTTTTCGGTGGTTTCTTGTTCAGTCCATAGGCCTACATCATGTGGCAAACCGGTGAGCATGTGGCTCTATTAGTATAGGAGATACCTGAAAACATATCACACTTTTCATCATAGTGCTTTTACCAATGCATAAAATGCATGGAGAAGTCATTTCGAATGACTGGTCCTCAGTGTTGTGAGAACGATGACTGGTTAAAATTTTTGGTGGTTTCTTGCTCAGTCCATAGGCCTACATCATGTGGCAAACCGGGTGAGCATGTGGCTCTATTAGTATAGGAGATACCTGAAAACATATCACACTTTTCATCATAGTGCTTTTACCAATGCATAAAATGCATGGAGAAGTCATTTCGAATGACTGGTCCTCAGTGTTGTGAGAACGATGACTGGTTAAAATTTTTGGTGGTTTCTTGTTCAGTCCATAGGCCTACATCATGTGGCAAACCGGTGAGCATGTGGCTCTATTAGTATAGGAGATACCTGAAAACATATCACACTTTTCATCATAGTGCTTTTACCAATGCATAAAATGCATGGAGAAGTCATTTCGAATGACTGGTCCTCAGTGTTGTGAGAACGATGACTGGTTAAAATTTTTGGTGGTTTCCTTGTTCAGTCCATAGGCCTACATCATGTGGCAAACCGGTGAGCATGTGGCTCTATTAGTATAGGAGATACCTGAAAACATATCACACTTTTCATCATAGTGCTTTTACCAATGCATAAAATGCATGGAGAAGTCATTTCGAATGACTGGTCCTCAGTGTTGTGAGAACGATGACTGGTTAAAATTTTTGGTGGTTTCTTGTTCAGTCCATAGGCCTACATCATGTGGCAAACCGGTGAGCATGTGGCTCTATTAGTATAGGAGATACCTGAAAACATATCACACTTTTCATCATAGTGCTTTTACCAATGCATAAAATGCATGGAGAAGTCATTTCGAATGACTGGTCCTCAGTGTTGTGAGAACGATGACTGGTTAAAATTTTTGGTGGTTTCTTGTTCAGTCCATAGGCCTACATCATGTGGCAAACCGGTGAGCATGTGGCTCTATTAGTATAGGAGATACCTGAAAACATATCACACTTTTCATCATAGTGCTTTTACCAATGCATAAAATGCATGGAGAAGTCCATTTCGAATGACTGGTCCTCAGTGTTGTGAGAACGATGACTGGTTAAAATTTTTGGTGGTTTTCTTGTTCAGTCCATAGGCCTACATCATGTGGCAAACCGGTGAGCATGTGGCTCTATTAGTATAGGAGATACCTGAAAACATATCACACTTTTCATCATAGTGCTTTTACCAATGCATAAAATGCATGGAGAAGTCATTTCGAATGACTGGTCCTCAGTGTTGTGAGAACGATGACTGGTTAAAATTTTTGGTGGTTTCTTGTTCAGTCCATAGGCCTACATCATGTGGCAAACCGGTGAGCATGTGGCTCTATTAGTATAGGAGACACCTGAAAACATATCACACTTTTCATCATGGTGCTTTTACCAATGCATAAAATGCATGGAGAAGTCATTTCGAATGACTGGTCCTCAGTGTTGTGAGAACGATGACTGGTTAAAATTTTTGGTGGTTTCTTGTTCAGTCCATAGGCCTACATCATGTGGCAAACCGGTGAGCATGTGGCTCTATTAGTATAGGAGATACCTGAAAACATATCACACTTTTCATCATAGTGCTTTTACCAATGCATAAAATGCATGGAGAAGTCATTTCGAATGACTGGTCCTCAGTGTTGTGAGAACGATGACTGGTTAAAATTTTTGGTGGTTTCTTGTTCAGTCCATAGGCCTACATCATGTGGCAAACCGGTGAGCATGTGGCTCTATTAGTATAGGAGATACCTGAAAACATATCACACTTTTCATCATAGTGCTTTTACCAATGCATAAAATGCATGGAGAAGTCATTTCGAATGACTGGTCCTCAGTGTTGTGAGAACGATGACTGGTTAAAATTTTTGGTGGTTTCTTGTTCAGTCCATAGGCCTACATCATGTGGCAAACCGGTGAGCATGTGGGCTCTATTAGTATAGGAGATACCTGAAAACATATCACACTTTCATCATAGTGCTTTTACCAATGCATAAAATGCATGGAGAAGTCATTTCGAATGACTGGTCCTCAGTGTTGTGAGAACGATGACTGGTTAAAATTTTTGGTGGTTTCTTGTTCAGTCCATAGGCCTACATCATGTGGCAAACCGGTGAGCATGTGGCTCTATTAGTATAGGAGATACCTGAAAACATATCACACTTTTCATCATAGTGCTTTTTACCAATGCATAAAATGCATGGAGAAGTCATTTCGAATGACTGGTCCTCAGTGTTGTGAGAACGATGACTGGTTAAAATTTTTGGTGGTTTCTTGTTCAGTCCATAGGCCTACATCATGTGGCAAACCGGTGAGCATGTGGCTCTATTAGTATAGGAGATACCTGAAAACATATCACACTTTTCATCATAGTGCTTTTACCAATGCATAAAATGCATGGAGAAGACATTTCGAATGACTGGTCCTCAGTGTTGTGAGAACGATGACTGGTTAAAATTTTTGGTGGTTTCTTGTTCAGTCCATAGGCCTACATCATGTGGCAAACCGGTGAGCATGTGGCTCTATTAGTATAGGAGATACCTGAAAACATATCACACTTTTCATCATAGTGCTTTTACCAATGCATAAAATGCATGGAGAAGTCATTTCGAATGACTGGTCCTCAGTGTTGTGAGAACGATGACTGGTTAAAATTTTTTGGTGGTTTCTTGTTCAGTCCATAGGCCTACATCATGTGGCAAACCGGTGAGCATGTGGCTCTATTAGTATAGGAGATACCTGAAAACATATCACACTTTCATCATAGTGCTTTTACCAATGCATAAAATGCATGGAGAAGTCATTTCGAATGACTGGTCCTCAGTGTTGTGAGAAACGATGACTGGTTAAAATTTTTGGTGGTTCTCTTGTTCAGTCCCATAGGCCTACATCATGTGGCAAACCGGTGAGCATGTGGCTCTATTAGTATAGGAGGATACCTGAAAACATATCACACTTTTCATCATAGTGCTTTTACCAATGCATAAAATGCATGGAGAAGTCATTTCGAATGACTGGTCCTCAGTGTTGTCGAGAACGATGACTGGTTAAAATTTTTGGTGGTTTCTTGTTCAGTCCATAGGCCTACATCATGTGGCCAACGCGTGAGCATGTAGGCTCTATTAGTATAGGAGATACCTGAAAACATATCACACTTTTCATCATAGTGCTTTTACCAATGCATAAAATGCATGGAGAAGTCATTTCGAATGACTGGTCCTCAGTGTTGTCGAGAACGATGACTGGTTAAAATTTTTGGTGGTTTCTTGTTCAGTCCATAGGCCTACATCATGTGGCAAACCGGTGAGCATGTAGCTCTATTAGTATAGGAGATACCTGAAAACATATCACACTTTTCATCATAGTGCTTTTACCAATGCATAAAATGCTGATGGAGAAGTCATTTCGAATGACTGGTCCTCAGTGTTGTGAGAACGATGACTGGTTAAAATTTTTGGTGGTTTCTTGTTCAGTCCATAGGCCTACATCATGTGGCAAACCGGTGAGCATGTGGCTCTATTAGTATAGGAGATACCTGAAAACATATCACACTTTTCATCATAGTGCTTTTACCAATGCATAAAATGCATGGAGAAGTCATTTCGAATGACTGGTCCTCAGTGTTGTGAGAACGATGACTGGTTAAAATTTTTGGTGGTTTCTTGTTCAGTCCATAGGCCTACATCATGTGGCAAACCGGTGAGCATGTGGCTCTATTAGTACTAGGAGATACCTGAAAACATATCACACTTTTCATCATAGTGCTTTTACCAATGCATAAAATGCATGGAGAAGTCATTTCGAATGACTGGTCCTCAGTGTTGTGAGAACGATGACTGGTTAAAATTTTTGGTGGTTTCTTGTTCAGTCCATAGGCCTACATCATGTGGCAAACCGGTGAGCATGTGGCTCTATTAGTATAGGAGATACCTGAAAACATATCACACTTTTCATCATAGTGCTTTTACCAATGCATAAAATGCATGGAGAAGTCATTTCGAATGACTGGTCCTCAGTGTTGTGAGAACGATGACTGGTTAAAATTTTTGGTGGTTTCTTGTTCAGTCCATAGGCCTACATCATGTGGCAAACCGGTGAGCATGTGGCTCTATTAGTATAGGAGATACCTGAAAACATATCACACTTTTCATCATAGTGCTTTTACCAATGCATAAAATGCATGGAGAAGTCATTTCGAATGACTGGTCCTCAGTGTTGTGAGAACGATGACTGGTTAAAATTTTTGGTGGTTTCTTGTTCAGTCCATAGGCCTACATCATGTGGCAAACCGGTGAGCATGTGGCTCTATTAGTATAGGAGATACCTGAAAACATATCACACTTTTCATCATAGTGCTTTTACCAATGCATAAAATGCATGGAGAAGTCATTTCGAATGACTGGTCCTCAGTGTTGTGAGAACGATGACTGGTTAAAATTTTTGGTGGTTTCTTGTTCAGTCCATAGGCCTACATCATGTGGCAAACCGGTGAGCATGTGGCTCTATTAGTATAGGAGATACCTGAAAACATATCACACTTTTCATCATAGTGCTTTTACCAATGCATAAAATGCATGGAGAAGTCATTTCGAATGACTGGTCCTCAGTGTTGTGAGAACGATGACTGGTTAAAATTTTTGGTGGTTTCTTGTTCAGTCCATAGGCCTACATCATGTGGCAAACCGGTGAGCATGTGGCTCTATTAGTATAGGAGATACCTGAAAACATATCACACTTTTCATCATAGTGCTTTTACCAATGCATAAAATGCATGGAGAAGTCATTTCGAATGACTGGTCCTCAGTGTTGTGAGAACGATGACTGGTTAAAATTTTGGTGGTTTCTTGTTCAGTCCATAGGCCTACATCATGTGGCAAACCGGTGAGCATGTGGCTCTATTAGTATAGGAGATACCTGAAAACATATCACACTTTTCATCATAAGTGGCTCTTTACCAATGCATAAAATGCATGGAGAAGTCATTTCGAATGACCTGGTCCTCAGTGTTGTCGAGAACGATGACTGGTTAAAATTTTTGGTGGTTTCTTGTTCAGTCCATAGGCCTACATCATGTGGCAAACCGGTGAGCATGTGGCTCTATTAGTATAGGAGATACCTGAAAACATATCACACTTTTCATCAATAGTGTTTTCCAATGATAAATGCCATGGAGAAGTCATTTCGAACTGACTGGTCCTAGTGTTCGTCCCCCCGAGAACGATGGACTGGTTAAATTTTTGGTGCTTCTTGTTCAGTCATAGGCCTACATATGACCCTGGCCAAACCGACGGTGAGGCATGTGGCTTATTAGTATAGGAGATACTAAAAGTAAACGGACAATGTTCACCAAAAGTGAGGATCTCATAGAAAAACTGGCTTATGACTGGTCCTCAGTGTTGTGAGAACGATGACTGGTTAAAATTTTTGGTGGTTTCTTGTTCAGTCCATAGGCCTACATCATGTGGCAAACCGGTGAGCATGTGGCTCTATTAGTATAGGAGATACCTGAAAACATATCACACTTTTCATCATAGTGCTTTTACCAATGCATAAAATGCATGGAGAAGTCATTTCGAATGACTGGTCCTCAGTGTTGTGAGAACGATGACTGGTTAAAATTTTTGGTGGTTTCTTGTTCAGTCCATAGGCCTACATCATGTGGCAAACCGGTGAGCATGTGGCTCTATTAGTATAGGAGATACCTGAAAACATATCACACTTTTCATCATAGTGCTTTTACCAATGCATAAAATGCATGGAGAAGTCATTTCGAATGACTGGTCCTCAGTGTTGTGAGAACGATGACTGGTTAAAATTTTTGGTGGTTTCTTGTTCAGTCCATAGGCCTACATCATGTGGCAAACCGGTGAGCATGTGGCTCTATTAGTATAGGAGATACCTGAAAACATATCACACTTTTCATCATAGTGCTTTTACCAATGCATAAAATGCATGGAGAAGTCATTTCGAATGACTGGTCCTCAGTGTTGTGAGAACGATGACTGGTTAAAATTTTTGGTGGTTTCTTGTTCAGTCCATAGGCCTACATCATGTGGCAAACCGGTGAGCATGTGGCTCTATTAGTATAGGAGATACCTGAAAACATATCACACTTTTCATCATAGTGCTTTTACCAATGCATAAAATGCATGGAGAAGTCATTTCGAATGACTGGTCCTCAGTGTTGTGAGAACGATGACTGGTTAAAATTTTTGGTGGTTTCTTGTTCAGTCCATAGGCCTACATCATGTGGCAAACCGGTGAGCATGTGGCTCTATTAGTATAGGAGATACCTGAAAACATATCACACTTTTCATCATAGTGCTTTTACCAATGCATAAAATGCATGGAGAAGTCATTTCGAATGACTGGTCCTCAGTGTTGTGAGAACGATGACTGGTTAAAATTTTTGGTGGTTTCTTGTTCAGTCCATAGGCCTACATCATGTGGCAAACCGGTGAGCATGTGGCTCTATTAGTATAGGAGATACCTGAAAACATATCACACTTTTCATCATAGTGCTTTTACCAATGCATAAAATGCATGGAGAAGTCATTTCGAATGACTGGTCCTCAGTGTTGTGAGAACGATGACTGGTTAAAATTTTTGGTGGTTTCTTGTTCAGTCCATAGGCCTACATCATGTGGCAAACCGGTGAGCATGTGGCTCTATTAGTATAGGAGATACCTGAAAACATATCACACTTTTCATCATAGTGCTTTTACCAATGCATAAAATGCATGGAGAAGTCATTTCGAATGACTGGTCCTCAGTGTTGTGAGAACGATGACTGGTTAAAATTTTTGGTGGTTTCTTGTTCAGTCCATAGGCCTACATCATGTGGCAAACCGGTGAGCATGTGGCTCTATTAGTATAGGAGATACCTGAAAACATATCACACTTTTCATCATAGTGCTTTTACCAATGCATAAAATGCATGGAGAAGTCATTTCGAATGACTGGTCCTCAGTGTTGTGAGAACGATGACTGGTTAAAATTTTTGGTGGTTTCTTGTTCAGTCCATAGGCCTACATCATGTGGCAAACCGGTGAGCATGTGGCTCTATTAGTATAGGAGATACCTGAAAACATATCACACTTTTCATCATAGTGCTTTTACCAATGCATAAAATGCATGGAGAAGTCATTTCGAATGACTGGTCCTCAGTGTTGTGAGAACGATGACTGGTTAAAATTTTTGGTGGTTTCTTGTTCAGTCCATAGGCCTACATCATGTGGCAAACCGGTGAGCATGTGGCTCTATTAGTATAGGAGATACCTGAAAACATATCACACTTTTCATCATAGTGCTTTTACCAATGCATAAAATGCATGGAGAAGTCATTTCGAATGACTGGTCCTCAGTGTTGTGAGAACGATGACTGGTTAAAATTTTTGGTGGTTTCTTGTTCAGTCCATAGGCCTACATCATGTGGCAAACCGGTGAGCATGTGGCTCTATTAGTATAGGAGATACCTGAAAACATATCACACTTTTCATCATAGTGCTTTTACCAATGCATAAAATGCATGGAGAAGTCATTTCGAATGACTGGTCCTCAGTGTTGTGAGAACGATGACTGGTTAAAATTTTTGGTGGTTTCTTGTTCAGTCCATAGGCCTACATCATGTGGCAAACCGGTGAGCATGTGGCTCTATTAGTATAGGAGATACCTGAAAACATATCACACTTTTCATCATAGTGCTTTTACCAATGCATAAAATGCATGGAGAAGTCATTTCGAATGACTGGTCCTCAGTGTTGTGAGAACGATGACTGGTTAAAATTTTTGGTGGTTTCTTGTTCAGTCCATAGGCCTACATCATGTGGCAAACCGGTGAGCATGTGGCTCTATTAGTATAGGAGATACCTGAAAACATATCACACTTTTCATCATAGTGCTTTTACCAATGCATAAAATGCATGGAGAAGTCATTTCGAATGACTGGTCCTCAGTGTTGTGAGAACGATGACTGGTTAAAATTTTTGGTGGTTTCTTGTTCAGTCCATAGGCCTACATCATGTGGCAAACCGGTGAGCATGTGGCTCTATTAGTATAGGAGATACCTGAAAACATATCACACTTTTCATCATAGTGCTTTTACCAATGCATAAAATGCATGGAGAAGTCATTTCGAATGACTGGTCCTCAGTGTTGTGAGAACGATGACTGGTTAAAATTTTTGGTGGTTTCTTGTTCAGTCCATAGGCCTACATCATGTGGCAAACCGGTGAGCATGTGGCTCTATTAGTATAGGAGATACCTGAAAACATATCACACTTTTCATCATAGTGCTTTTACCAATGCATAAAATGCATGGAGAAGTCATTTCGAATGACTGGTCCTCAGTGTTGTGAGAACGATGACTGGTTAAAATTTTTGGTGGTTTCTTGTTCAGTCCATAGGCCTACATCATGTGGCAAACCGGTGAGCATGTGGCTCTATTAGTATAGGAGATACCTGAAAACATATCACACTTTTCATCATAGTGCTTTTACCAATGCATAAAATGCATGGAGAAGTCATTTCGAATGACTGGTCCTCAGTGTTGTGAGAACGATGACTGGTTAAAATTTTTGGTGGTTTCTTGTTCAGTCCATAGGCCTACATCATGTGGCAAACCGGTGAGCATGTGGCTCTATTAGTATAGGAGATACCTGAAAACATATCACACTTTTCATCATAGTGCTTTTACCAATGCATAAAATGCATGGAGAAGTCATTTCGAATGACTGGTCCTCAGTGTTGTGAGAACGATGACTGGTTAAAATTTTTGGTGGTTTCTTGTTCAGTCCATAGGCCTACATCATGTGGCAAACCGGTGAGCATGTGGCTCTATTAGTATAGGAGATACCTGAAAACATATCACACTTTTCATCATAGTGCTTTTACCAATGCATAAAATGCATGGAGAAGTCATTTGGAGAAGTCATTTCGAATGACTGGTCCTCAGTGTTGTGAGAACGATGACTGGTTAAAATTTTTGGTGGTTTCTTGTTCAGTCCATAGGCCTACATCATGTGGCAAACCGGTGAGCATGTGGCTCTATTAGTATAGGAGATACCTGAAAACATATCACACTTTTCATCATAGTGCTTTTACCAATGCATAAAATGCATGGAGAAGTCATTTCGAATGACTGGTCCTCAGTGTTGTGAGAACGATGACTGGTTAAAATTTTTGGTGGTTTCTTGTTCAGTCCATAGGCCTACATCATGTGGCAAACCGGTGAGCATGTGGCTCTATTAGTATAGGAGATACCTGAAAACATATCACACTTTTCATCATAGTGCTTTTACCAATGCATAAAATGCATGGAGAAGTCATTTCGAATGACTGGTCCTCAGTGTTGTGAGAACGATGACTGGTTAAAATTTTTGGTGGTTTCTTGTTCAGTCCATAGGCCTACATCATGTGGCAAACCGGTGAGCATGTGGCTCTATTAGTATAGGAGATACCTGAAAACATATCACACTTTTCATCATAGTGCTTTTACCAATGCATAAAATGCATGGAGAAGTCATTTCGAATGACTGGTCCTCAGTGTTGTGAGAACGATGACTGGTTAAAATTTTTGGTGGTTTCTTGTTCAGTCCATAGGCCTACATCATGTGGCAAACCGGTGAGCATGTGGCTCTATTAGTATAGGAGATACCTGAAAACATATCACACTTTTCATCATAGTGCTTTTACCAATGCATAAAATGCATGGAGAAGTCATTTCGAATGACTGGTCCTCAGTGTTGTGAGAACGATGACTGGTTAAAATTTTTGGTGGTTTCTTGTTCAGTCCATAGGCCTACATCATGTGGCAAACCGGTGAGCATGTGGCTCTATTAGTATAGGAGATACCTGAAAACATATCACACTTTTCATCATAGTGCTTTTACCAATGCATAAAATGCATGGAGAAGTCATTTCGAATGACTGGTCCTCAGTGTTGTGAGAACGATGACTGGTTAAAATTTTTGGTGGTTTCTTGTTCAGTCCATAGGCCTACATCATGTGGCAAACCGGTGAGCATGTGGCTCTATTAGTATAGGAGATACCTGAAAACATATCACACTTTTCATCATAGTGCTTTTACCAATGCATAAAATGCATGGAGAAGTCATTTCGAATGACTGGTCCTCAGTGTTGTGAGAACGATGACTGGTTAAAATTTTTGGTGGTTTCTTGTTCAGTCCATAGGCCTACATCATGTGGCAAACCGGTGAGCATGTGGCTCTATTAGTATAGGAGATACCTGAAAACATATCACACTTTTCATCATAGTGCTTTTACCAATGCATAAAATGCATGGAGAAGTCATTTCGAATGACTGGTCCTCAGTGTTGTGAGAACGATGACTGGTTAAAATTTTTGGTGGTTTCTTGTTCAGTCCATAGGCCTACATCATGTGGCAAACCGGTGAGCATGTGGCTCTATTAGTATAGGAGATACCTGAAAACATATCACACTTTTCATCATAGTGCTTTTACCAATGCATAAAATGCATGGAGAAGTCATTTCGAATGACTGGTCCTCAGTGTTGTGAGAACGATGACTGGTTAAAATTTTTGGTGGTTTCTTGTTCAGTCCATAGGCCTACATCATGTGGCAAACCGGTGAGCATGTGGCTCTATTAGTATAGGAGATACCTGAAAACATATCACACTTTTCATCATAGTGCTTTTACCAATGCATAAAATGCATGGAGAAGTCATTTCGAATGACTGGTCCTCAGTGTTGTGAGAACGATGACTGGTTAAAATTTTTGGTGGTTTCTTGTTCAGTCCATAGGCCTACATCATGTGGCAAACCGGTGAGCATGTGGCTCTATTAGTATAGGAGATACCTGAAAACATATCACACTTTTCATCATAGTGCTTTTACCAATGCATAAAATGCATGGAGAAGTCATTTCGAATGACTGGTCCTCAGTGTTGTGAGAACGATGACTGGTTAAAATTTTTGGTGGTTTCTTGTTCAGTCCATAGGCCTACATCATGTGGCAAACCGGTGAGCATGTGGCTCTATTAGTATAGGAGATACCTGAAAACATATCACACTTTTCATCATAGTGCTTTTACCAATGCATAAAATGCATGGAGAAGTCATTTCGAATGACTGGTCCTCAGTGTTGTGAGAACGATGACTGGTTAAAATTTTTGGTGGTTTCTTGTTCAGTCCATAGGCCTACATCATGTGGCAAACCGGTGAGCATGTGGCTCTATTAGTATAGGAGATACCTGAAAACATATCACACTTTTCATCATAGTGCTTTTACCAATGCATAAAATGCATGGAGAAGTCATTTCGAATGACTGGTCCTCAGTGTTGTGAGAACGATGACTGGTTAAAATTTTTGGTGGTTTCTTGTTCAGTCCATAGGCCTACATCATGTGGCAAACCGGTGAGCATGTGGCTCTATTAGTATAGGAGATACCTGAAAACATATCACACTTTTCATCATAGTGCTTTTACCAATGCATAAAATGCATGGAGAAGTCATTTCGAATGACTGGTCCTCAGTGTTGTGAGAACGATGACTGGTTAAAATTTTTGGTGGTTTCTTGTTCAGTCCATAGGCCTACATCATGTGGCAAACCGGTGAGCATGTGGCTCTATTAGTATAGGAGATACCTGAAAACATATCACACTTTTCATCATAGTGCTTTTACCAATGCATAAAATGCATGGAGAAGTCATTTCGAATGACTGGTCCTCAGTGTTGTGAGAACGATGACTGGTTAAAATTTTTGGTGGTTTCTTGTTCAGTCCATAGGCCTACATCATGTGGCAAACCGGTGAGCATGTGGCTCTATTAGTATAGGAGATACCTGAAAACATATCACACTTTTCATCATAGTGCTTTTACCAATGCATAAAATGCATGGAGAAGTCATTTCGAATGACTGGTCCTCAGTGTTGTGAGAACGATGACTGGTTAAAATTTTTGGTGGTTTCTTGTTCAGTCCATAGGCCTACATCATGTGGCAAACCGGTGAGCATGTGGCTCTATTAGTATAGGAGATACCTGAAAACATATCACACTTTTCATCATAGTGCTTTTACCAATGCATAAAATGCATGGAGAAGTCATTTCGAATGACTGGTCCTCAGTGTTGTGAGAACGATGACTGGTTAAAATTTTTGGTGGTTTCTTGTTCAGTCCATAGGCCTACATCATGTGGCAAACCGGTGAGCATGTGGCTCTATTAGTATAGGAGATACCTGAAAACATATCACACTTTTCATCATAGTGCTTTTACCAATGCATAAAATGCATGGAGAAGTCATTTCGAATGACTGGTCCTCAGTGTTGTGAGAACGATGACTGGTTAAAATTTTTGGTGGTTTCTTGTTCAGTCCATAGGCCTACATCATGTGGCAAACCGGTGAGCATGTGGCTCTATTAGTATAGGAGATACCTGAAAACATATCACACTTTTCATCATAGTGCTTTTACCAATGCATAAAATGCATGGAGAAGTCATTTCGAATGACTGGTCCTCAGTGTTGTGAGAACGATGACTGGTTAAAATTTTTGGTGGTTTCTTGTTCAGTCCATAGGCCTACATCATGTGGCAAACCGGTGAGCATGTGGCTCTATTAGTATAGGAGATACCTGAAAACATATCACACTTTTCATCATAGTGCTTTTACCAATGCATAAAATGCATGGAGAAGTCATTTCGAATGACTGGTCCTCAGTGTTGTGAGAACGATGACTGGTTAAAATTTTTGGTGGTTTCTTGTTCAGTCCATAGGCCTACATCATGTGGCAAACCGGTGAGCATGTGGCTCTATTAGTATAGGAGATACCTGAAAACATATCACACTTTTCATCATAGTGCTTTTACCAATGCATAAAATGCATGGAGAAGTCATTTCGAATGACTGGTCCTCAGTGTTGTGAGAACGATGACTGGTTAAAATTTTTGGTGGTTTCTTGTTCAGTCCATAGGCCTACATCATGTGGCAAACCGGTGAGCATGTGGCTCTATTAGTATAGGAGATACCTGAAAACATATCACACTTTTCATCATAGTGCTTTTACCAATGCATAAAATGCATGGAGAAGTCATTTCGAATGACTGGTCCTCAGTGTTGTGAGAACGATGACTGGTTAAAATTTTTGGTGGTTTCTTGTTCAGTCCATAGGCCTACATCATGTGGCAAACCGGTGAGCATGTGGCTCTATTAGTATAGGAGATACCTGAAAACATATCACACTTTTCATCATAGTGCTTTTACCAATGCATAAAATGCATGGAGAAGTCATTTCGAATGACTGGTCCTCAGTGTTGTGAGAACGATGACTGGTTAAAATTTTTGGTGGTTTCTTGTTCAGTCCATAGGCCTACATCATGTGGCAAACCGGTGAGCATGTGGCTCTATTAGTATAGGAGATACCTGAAAACATATCACACTTTTCATCATAGTGCTTTTACCAATGCATAAAATGCATGGAGAAGTCATTTCGAATGACTGGTCCTCAGTGTTGTGAGAACGATGACTGGTTAAAATTTTTGGTGGTTTCTTGTTCAGTCCATAGGCCTACATCATGTGGCAAACCGGTGAGCATGTGGCTCTATTAGTATAGGAGATACCTGAAAACATATCACACTTTTCATCATAGTGCTTTTACCAATGCATAAAATGCATGGAGAAGTCATTTCGAATGACTGGTCCTCAGTGTTGTGAGAACGATGACTGGTTAAAATTTTTGGTGGTTTCTTGTTCAGTCCATAGGCCTACATCATGTGGCAAACCGGTGAGCATGTGGCTCTATTAGTATAGGAGATACCTGAAAACATATCACACAGATACCTGAAAACATATCACACTTTTCATCATAGTGCTTTTACCAATGCATAAAATGCATGGAGAAGTCATTTCGAATGACTGGTCCTCAGTGTTGTGAGAACGATGAGTGGTTAAAATTTTTGGTGGTTTCTTGTTCAGTCCATATGCCTACATCATGTGGCAAACCGGTGAGCATGTGGCTCTATTAGTATAGGAGATACCTGAAAACATATCACACTTTTCATCATAGTGCTTTTACCAATGCATAAAATGCATGGAGAAGTCATTTCGAATGACTGGTCCTCAGTGTTGTGAGAACGATGACTGGTTAAAATTTTTGGTGGTTTCTTGTTCAGTCCATAGGCCTACATCATGTGGCAAACCGGTGAGCATGTGGCTCTATTAGTATAGGAGATACCTGAAAACATATCACACTTTTCATCATAGTGCTTTTACCAATGCATAAAATGCATGGAGAAGTCATTTCGAATGACTGGTCCTCAGTGTTGTGAGAACGATGACTGGTTAAAATTTTTGGTGGTTTCTTGTTCAGTCCATAGGCCTACATCATGTGGCAAACCGGTGAGCATGTGGCTCTATTAGTATAGGAGATACCTGAAAACATATCACACTTTTCATCATAGTGCTTTTACCAATGCATAAAATGCATGGAGAAGTCATTTCGATTGACTGGTCCTCAGTGTTGTGAGAACGATGACTGGTTAAAATTTTTGGTGGTTTCTTGTTCAGTCCATAGGCCTACATCATGTGGCAAACCGGTGAGCATGTGGCTCTATTAGTATAGGAGATACCTGAAAACATATCACACTTTTCATCATAGTGCTTTTACCAATGCATTAAATGCATGGAGAAGTCATTTCGAATGACTGGTCCTCAGTGTTGTGAGAACGATGACTGGTTAAAATTTTTGGTGGTTTCTTGTTCAGTCCATAGGCCTACATCATGTGGCAAACCGGTGAGCATGTGGCTCTATTAGTATAGGAGATACCTGAAAACATATCACACTTTTCATCATAGTGCTTTTACCAATGCATAAAATGCATGGAGAAGTCATTTCGAATGACTGGTCCTCAGTGTTGTGAGAACGATGACTGGTTAAAATTTTTGGTGGTTTCTTGTTCAGTCCATAGGCCTACATCATGTGGCAAACCGGTGAGCATGTGGCTCTATTAGTATAGGAGATACCTGAAAACATATCACACTTTTCATCATAGTGCTTTTACCAATGCATAAAATGCATGGAGAAGTCATTTCGAATGACTGGTCCTCAGTGTTGTGAGAACGATGACTGGTTAAAATTTTTGGTGGTTTCTTGTTCAGTCCATAGGCCTACATCATGTGGCAAACCGGTGAGCATGTGGCTCTATTACTATAGGAGATACCTGAAAACATATCACACTTTTCATCATAGTGCTTTTACCAATGCATAAAATGCATGGAGAAGTCATTTCGAATGACTGGTCCTCAGTGTTGTGAGAACGATGACTGGTTAAAATTTTTGGTGGTTTCTTGTTCAGTCCATAGGCCTACATCATGTGGCAAACCGGTGAGAATGTGGCTCTATTAGTATAGGAGATACCTGAAAACATATCACACTTTTCATCATAGTGCTTTTACCAATGCATAAAATGCATGGAGAAGTCATTTCGAATGACTGGTCCTCAGTGTTGTGAGAACGATGACTGGTTAAAATTTTTGGTCGTTTCATGTCCAGTCCATAGGCCTACATCATGTGGCAAACCGGTGAGCATGTGGCTCTATTAGTTTAGGAGATACCTGAAAACATATCACACTTTTCATCATAGTGCTTTTACCAATGCATAAAATGCATGGAGAAGTCATTTCGAATGACTGGTCCTCAGTGTTGTGAGAACGATGACTGGTTAAAATTTTTGGTGGTTTCTTGTTCAGTCCATAGGCCTACATCATGTGGCAAACCGGTGAGCATGTGGCTCTATTAGTATAGGAGATACCTGAAAACATATCACACTTTTCATCATAGTGCTTTTACCAATGCATAAAATGCATGGAGAAGTCATTTCGAATGACTGGTCCTCAGTGTTGTGAGAACGATGACTGGTTAAAATTTTTGGTGGTTTCTTGTTCAGTCCATAGGCCTACATCATGTGGCAAACCGGTGAGAATGTGGCTCTATTAGTATAGGAGATACCTGAAAACATATCACACTTTTCATCATAGTGCTTTTACCAATGCATAAAATGCATGGAGAAGTCATTTCGAATGACTGGTCCTCAGTGTTGTGAGAACGATGACTGGTTAAAATTTTTGGTGGTTTCTTTGTTCAGTCCATAGGCCTACATCATGTGGCAAACCGGTGAGCATGTGGCTCTATTAGTTTAGGAGATACCTGAAAACATATCACACTTTTCATCATAGTGCTTTTACCAATGCATAAAATGCATGGAGAAGTCATTTCGAATGACTGGTCCTCAGTGTTGTGAGAACGATGACTGGTTAAAATTTTTGGTGGTTTCTTGTTCAGTCCATAGGCCTACATCATGTGGCAAACCGGTGAACATGTGGCTCTATTAGTATAGGAGATACCTGAAAACATATCACACTTTTCATCATAGTGCTTTTACCAATGCATAAAATGCATGGAGAAGTCATTTCGAATCACTGGTCCTCAGTGTTGTGAGAACGATGACTGGTTAAAATTTTTGGTGGTTTCTTGTTCAGTCCATAGGCCTACATCATGTGGCAAACCAGTGAGCATGTGGCTCTATTAGTATAGGAGATACCTGAAAATATATCACACTTTTCATCATAGTGCTTTTACCAATGCATAAAATGCATGGAGAAGTCATTTCGAATGACTGGTCCTCAGTGTTGTGAGAACGATGACTGGTTAAAATTTTTGGTGGTTTCTTGTTCAGTCCATAGGCCTACATCATGTGGCAAACCGGTGAGCATGTGGCTCTATTAGTATAGGAGATACCTGAAAACATATCACACTTTTCATCATAGTGCTTTTACCAATGCATAAAATGCATGGAGAAGTCATTTCGAATGACTGGTCCTCAGTGTTGTGAGAACGATGACTGGTTAAAATTTTTGGTGGTTTCTTGTTCAGTCCATAGGCCTACATCATGTGGCAAACCGGTGAGCATGTGGTTCTATTAGTATAGGAGATACCTGAAAACATATCACACTTTTCATCATAGTGCTTTTACCAATGCATAAAATGCATGGAGAAGTCATTTCGAATGACTGGTCCTCAGTGTTGTGAGAACGATGACTGGTTAAAATTTTTGGTGGTTTCTTGTTCAGTCCATAGGCCTACATCATGTGGCAAACCGGTGAGCATGTGGCTCTATTAGTATAGCAGATACCTGAAAACATATCACACTTTTCATCATAGTGCTTTTACCAATGCATAAAATGCATGGAGAAGTCATTTCGAATGACTGGTCCTCAGTAACATAGTAACATAGTAACATAGTTAGTAAGGCCGAAAAAAGACATTTGTCCATCCAGTTCAGCCTATATTCCATCATAATAAATAAATACCCAGATCTACGTCCTTCTACAGAACCTAATAATTGTATGATACAATATTGTTCTGCTCCAGGAAGACATCCAGGCCTCTCTTGAACCCCTCGACTGAGTTCGCCATCACCACCTCCTCAGGCAAGCAATTCCAGATTCTCACTGCCCTAACAGTAAAGAATCCTCTTCTATGTTGGTGGAAAAACCTTCTCTCCTCCAGACGCAAAGAATGCCCCCTTGTGCCCGTCACCTTCCTTGGTCATTTCGAATGACTGGTCCTCAGTGTTGTGAGAACGATGACTGGTTAAAATTTTTGGTGGTTTCTTGTTCAGTCCATAGGCCTACATCATGTGGCAAACCGGTGAGCATGTGGCTCTATTAGTATAGGAGATACCTGAAAATATATCACACTTTTCATCATAGTGCTTTTACCAATGCATAAAATGCATGGAGAAGTCATTTCGAATGACTGGTCCTCAGTGTTGTGAGAACGATGACTGGTTAAAATTTTTGGTGGTTTCTTTGTTCAGTCCATAGGCCTACATCATGTGGCAAACCGGTGAGCATGTGGCTCTATTAGTATAGGAGATACCTGAAAACATATCACACTTTTCATCATAGTGCTTTTACCAATGCATAAAATGCATGGAGAAGTCATTTCGATTGACTGGTCCTCAGTGTTGTGAGAACGATGACTGGTTAAAATTTTTGGTGGTTTCTTGTTCAGTCCATAGGCCTACATCATGTGGCAAACCGGTGAGCATGTGGCTCTATTAGTATAGGAGATACCTGAAAACATATCACACTTTTCATCATAGTGCTTTTACCAATGCATAAAATGCATGGAGAAGTCATTTCGAATGACTGGTCCTCAGTGTTGTGAGAACGATGACTGGTTAAAATTTTTGGTGGTTTCTTGTTCAGTCCATAGGCCTACATCATGTGGCAAACCAGTTAGCATGTGGCTCTATTAGTATAGGAGATACCTGAAAACATATCACACTTTTCATCATAGTGCTTTTACCAATGCATAAAATGCATGGAGAAGTCATTTCGAATGACTGGTCCTCAGTGTTGTGAGAACGATGACTGGTTAAAATTTTGGTGGTTTCTTGTTCAGTCCATAGGCCTACATCATGTGGCAAACCGGTGAGCATGTGGCTCTATTAGTATAGGAGATACCTGAAAACATATCACACTTTTCATCATAGTGCTTTTACCAATGCATAAAATGCATGGAGAAGTCAATTCGAATGACTGGTCCTCAGTGTTGTGAGAACGATGACTGGTTAAAATTTTTGGTGGTTTCTTGTTCAGTCCATGGGCCTACATCATGTGGCAAACCGGTGAGCATGTGACTCTATTAGTATAGGAGATACCTGAAAACATATCACACTTTTCATCATAGTGCTTTTACCAATGCATAAAATGCATGGAGAAGTCATTTCGAATGACTGGTCCTCAGTGTTGTGAGAACGATGACTGGTTAAAATTTTTGGTGGTTTCTTGTTCAGTGAATGGGCCTACATCATGTGGCAAACCGGTGAGCATGTGGCTCTATTAGTATAGGAGATACCTGAAAACATATCACACTTTTCATCATAGTGCTTTTACCAATGCATAAAATGCATGGAGAAGTCATTTCGAATGACTGGTCCTCAGTGTTGTGAGAACGATGACTGGTTAAAATTTTTGGTGGTTTCTTGTTCAGTCCATAGGCCTACATCATGTGGCAAACCGGTGAGCATGTGGCTCTATTAGTATAGGAGATACCTGAAAACATATCACACTTTTCATCATAGTGCTTTTACCAATGCATAAAATGCATGGAGAAGTCATTTCGAATGACTGGTCCTCAGTGTTGTGAGAACGATGACTGGTTAAAATTTTTGGTGGTTTCTTGTTCAGTCCATAGGCCTACATCATGTGGCAAACCGGTGAGCATGTGGCTCTATTAGTATAGGAGATACCTGAAAACATATCACACTTTTCATCATAGTGCTTTTACCAATGCATAAAATGCATGGAGAAGTCATTTCGAATGACTGGTCCTCAGTGTTGTGAGAACGATGACTGGTTAAAATTTTGGTGGTTTCTTGTTCAGTCCATAGGCCTACATCATGTGGCAAACCGGTGAGCATGTGGCTCTATTAGTATAGGAGATACCTGAAAACATATCACACTTTTCATCATAGTGCTTTTACCAATGCATAAAATGCATGGAGAAGTCAATTCGAATGACTGGTCCTCAGTGTTGTGAGAACGATGACTGGTTAAAATTTTTGGTGGTTTCTTGTTCAGTCCATGGGCCTACATCATGTGGCAAACCGGTGAGCATGTGACTCTATTAGTATAGGAGATACCTGAAAACATATCACACTTTTCATCATAGTGCTTTTACCAATGCATAAAATGCATGGAGAAGTCATTTCGAATGACTGGTCCTCAGTGTTGTGAGAACGATGACTGGTTAAAATTTTTGGTGGTTTCTTGTTCAGTCCATGGGCCTACATCATGTGGCAAACCGGTGAGCATGTGGCTCTATTAGTATAGGAGATACCTGAAAACATATCACACTTTTCATCATAGTGCTTTTACCAATGCATAAAATGCATGGAGAAGTCATTTCGAATGACTGGTCCTCAGTGTTGTGAGAACGATGACTGGTTAAAATTTTTGGTGGTTTCTTGTTCAGTCCATAGGCCTACATCATGTGGCAAACCGGTGAGCATGTGGCTCTATTAGTATAGGAGATACCTGAAAACATATCACACTTTTCATCATAGTGCTTTTACCAATGCATAAAATGCATGGAGAAGTCATTTCGAATGACTGGTCCTCAGTGTTGTGAGAACGATGACTGGTTAAAATTTTTGGTGGTTTCTTGTTCAGTCCATAGGCCTACATCATGTGGCAAACCGGTGAGCATGTGGCTCTATTAGTATAGGAGATACCTGAAAACATATCACACTTTTCATCATAGTGCTTTTACCAATGCATAAAATGCATGGAGAAGTCATTTCGAATGACTGGTCCTCAGTGTTGTGAGAACGATGACTGGTTAAAATTTTTGGTGGTTTCTTGTTCAGTCCATAGGCCTACATCATGTGGCAAACCGGTGAGCATGTGGCTCTATTAGTATAGGAGATACCTGAAAACATATCACACTTTTCATCATAGTGCTTTTACCAATGCATAAAATGCATGGAGAAGTCATTTCGAATGACTGGTCCTCAGTGTTGTGAGAACGATGACTGGTTAAAATTTTTGGTGGTTTCTTGTTCAGTCCATAGGCCTACATCATGTGGCAAACCGGTGAGCATGTGGCTCTATTAGTATAGGAGATACCTGAAAACATATCACACTTTTCATCATAGTGCTTTTACCAATGCATAAAATGCATGGAGAAGTCATTTCGAATGACTGGTCCTCAGTGTTGTGAGAACGATGACTGGTTAAAATTTTTGGTGGTTTCTTGTTCAGTCCATAGGCCTACATCATGTGGCAAACCGGTGATCATGTGGCTCTATTAGTATAGGAGATACCTGAAAACATATCCCACTTTTCATCATAGTGCTTTTACCAATGCATAAAATGCATGGTGAAGTCATTTCGAATGACTGGTCCTCAGTGTTGTGAGAACGATGACTGGTTAAAAGTTTTGGTGGTTTCTTGTTCAGTCCATAGGCCTACATCATGTGGCAAACCGGTGAGCATGTGGCTCTAATAGTATAGGAGATACCTGAAAACATATCACACTTTTCATCATAGTGCTTTTACCAATGCATAAAATGCATGGAGAAGTCATTTCGAATGACTGGTCCTCAGTGTTGTGAGAACGATGACTGGTTAAAATTTTTGGTGGTTTCTTGTTCAGTCCATAGGCCTACATCATGTGGCAAACCGGTGAGCATGTGGCTCTAATTAGTATAGGAGATACCTGAAAACATATCACACTTTTCATCATAGTGCTTTTACCAATGCATAAAATGCATGGAGAAGTCATTTCGAATGACTGGTCCTCAGTGTTGTGAGAACGATGACTGGTTAAAATTTTTGGTGGTTTCTTGTTCAGTCCATAGGCCTACATCATGTGGCAAACCGAGTGAGCATGTGGCTCTATTAGTATAGGAGATACCTGAAAACATATCACACTTTTCATCATAGTGCTTTTACCAATGCATAAAATGCATGGAGAAGTCATTTCGAATGACTGGTCCTCAGTGTTGTGAGAACGATGACTGGTTAAAATTTTTGGTGGTTTCTTGTTCAGTCCATAGGCCTACATCATGTGGCAAACCGGTGAGCATGTGGCTCTATTAGTATAGGAGATACCTGAAAACATATCACACTTTTCATCATAGTGCTTTTACCAATGCATAAAATGCATGGAGAAGTCATTTCGAATGACTGGTCCTCAGTGTTGTGAGAACGATGACTGGTTAAAATTTTTGGTGGTTTCTTGTTCAGTCCATAGGCCTACATCATGTGGCAAACCGGTGAGCATGTGGCTCTATTAGTATAGGAGATACCTGAAAACATATCACACTTTTCATCATAGTGCTTTTACCAATGCATAAAATGCATGGAGAAGTCATTTCGAATGACTGGTCCTCAGTGTTGTGAGAACGATGACTGGTTAAAATTTTTGGTGGTTTCTTGTTCAGTCCATAGGCCTACATCATGTGGCAAACCGGTGAGCATGTGGCTCTATTAGTATAGGAGATACCTGAAAACATATCACACTTTTCATCATAGTGCTTTTACCAATGCATAAAATGCATGGAGAAGTCATTTCGAATGACTGGTCCTCAGTGTTGTGAGAACGATGACTGAGTTAAAATTTTTGGTGGTTTCTTGTTCAGTCCATAGGCCTACATCATGTGGCAAACCGGTGAGCAATGTGGCTCTATTAGTATAGGAGATACCTGAAAACATATCACACTTTTCATCATAGTGCTTTTACCAATGCATAAAATGCATGGAGAAGTCATTTCGAATGACTGGTCCTCAGTGTTGTGAGAACGATGACTGGTTAAAATTTTTGGTGGTTTCTTGTTCAGTCCATAGGCCTACATCATGTGGCAAACCTGGTGAGCATGTGGCTCTATTAGTATAGGAGATACCTGAAAACATATCACACTTTTCATCATAGTGCTTTTACCAATGCATAAAATGCATGGAGAAGTCATTTCGAATGACTGGTCCTCAGTGTTGTGAGAACGATGACTGGTTAAAATTTTTGGTGGTTTCTTGTTCAGTCCATAGGCCTACATCATGTGGCAAACCGGTGAGCATGTGGCTCTATTAGTATAGGAGATACCTGAAAACATATCACACTTTTCATCATAGTGCTTTTACCAATGCATAAAATGCATGGAGAAGTCATTTCGAATGACTGGTCCTCAGTGTTGTGAGAACGATGACTGGTTAAAATTTTTGGTGGTTTCTTGTTCAGTCCATAGGCCTACATCATGTGGCAAACCGGTGAGCATGTGGCTCTATTAGTATAGGAGATACCTGAAAACATATCACACTTTTCATCATAGTGCTTTTACCAATGCATAAAATGCATGGAGAAGTCATTTCGAATGACTGGTCCTCAGTGTTGTGAGAACGATGACTGGTTAAAATTTTTGGTGGTTTCTTGTTCAGTCCATAGGCCTACATCATGTGGCAAACTCGGTGAGCATGTGGCTCTATTAGTATAGGAGATACCTGAAAACATATCACACTTTTCATCATAGTGCTTTTACCAATGCATAAAATGCATGGAGAAGTCATTTCGAATGACTGGTCCTCAGTGTTGTGAGAACGATGACTGGTTAAAATTTTTGGTGGTTTCTTGTTCAGTCCATAGGCCTACATCATGTGGCAAACCGGTGAGCATGTGGCTCTATTAGTATAGGAGATACCTGAAAACATATCACACGTTTCATCATAGTGCTTTTTACCAATGCATAAAATGCATGGAGAAGTCATTTCGAATGACTGGTCCTCAGTGTTGTGAGAACGATGACTGGTTAAATTTTTGGTGGTTTCTTGTTCAGTCCATAGGCCTACATCATGTGGCAAACCGGTGAGCATGTGGCTCTATTAGTATAGGAGATACCTGAAAACATATCACACTTTTCATCATAGTGCTTTTACCAATGCATAAAATGCATGGAGAAGTCATTTCGAATGACTGGTCCTCAGTGTTGTGAGAACGATGACTGGTTAAAATTTTTGGTGGTTTCTTGTTCAGTCATAGGCCTACATCATGTGGCAAACCGGTGAGCATGTGGCTCTATTAGTATAGGAGATACCTGAAAACATATCACACTTTTCATCATAGTGCTTTTACCAATGCATAAAATGCATGGAGAAGTCATTTCGAATGACTGGTCCTCAGTGTTGTGAGAACGATGACTGGTTAAAATTTTTGGTGGTTTCTTGTTCAGTCCATAGGCCTACATCATGTGGCAAACCGGTGAGCATGTGGCTCTATTAGTATAGGAGATACCTGAAAACATATCACACTTTTCATCATAGTGCTTTTACCAATGCATAAAATGCATGGAGAAGTCATTTCGAATGACTGGTCCTCAGTGTTGTGAGAACGATGACTGGTTAAAATTTTTGGTGGTTTCTTGTTCAGTCCATAGGCCTACATCATGTGGCAAACCGTGTGAGCATGTGGCTCTATTAGTATAGGAGATACCTGAAAACATATCACACTTTTCATCATAGTGCTTTTACCAATGCATAAAATGCATGGAGAAGTCATTTCGAATGACTGGTCCTCAGTGTTGTGAGAACTGATGACTGGTTAAAATTTTTGGTGGTTTCTTGTTCAGTCCATAGGCCTACATCATGTGGCAAACCAGGTGAGCATGTGGCTCTATTAGTATAGGAGATACCTGAAAAACATATCAACACTTTTCATCATAGTGCTTTTACCAATGCATAAAATGCATGGAGAAGTCATTTCGAATGACTGGTCCTCAGTGTTGTGAGAACGATGACTGGTTAAAATTTTGGTGGTTTCTTGTTCAGTCCATGGGCCTACATCATGTGGCAAACCGGTGAGCATGTGGCTCTATTAGTATAGGAGATACCTGAAAACATATCACTTTTCATCATAGTGCTTTTACCAATGCATAAAATGCATGGAGAAGTCATTTCGAATGACTGGTCCTCAGTGTTGTGAGAACGATGACTGGTTAAAATTTTTGGTGGTTTCTTGTTCAGTCCATAGGGCCTACATCATGTGGCAAACCGAGTGAGCATGTGGACTCTATTAGTATAGGAGATACCTGAAAACATATCACACTTTTCATCATAGTGCTTTTACCAATGCATAAAATGCATGGAGAAGTCATTTCGAATGACTGGTCCTCAGTGTTGTGAGAACGATGACTGGTTAAAAATTTTGGTGGTTTCTTGTTCAGTCCATAGGGCCTACATCATGTGGCAAACCGGTGAGCATGTGGCTCTATTAGTATAGGAGATACCTGAAAACATATCACACTTTTCATCATAGTGCTTTTACCAATGCATAAAATGCATGGAGAAGTCATTTCGAATGACTGGTCCTCAGTGTTGTGAGAACTGATGACTGGTTAAAATTTTTGGTGGTTTCTTGTTCAGTCCATAGGCCTACATCATGTGGCAAACCGGTGAGCATGTGGCTCTATTAGTATAGGAGATACCTGAAAACATATCACACTTTTCATCATAGTGCTTTTACCAATGCATAAAATGCATGGAGAAGTCATTTCGAATGACTGGTCCTCAGTGTTGTGAGAATCGATGACTGGTTAAAATTTTTGGTGGTTTCTTGTTCAGTCCATAGGCCTACATCATGTGGCAAACCGGTGAGCATGTGGCTCTATTAGTATAGGAGATACCTGAAAACATATCACACTTTTCATCATAGTGCTTTTACCAATGCATAAAATGCATGGAGAAGTCATTTCGAATGACTGGTCCTCAGTGTTGTGAGAACGATGACTGGTTAAAATTTTTGGTGGTTTCTTGTTCAGTCCATAGGCCTACATCATGTGGCTAAACCGAGTGAGCATGTGGCTCTATTAGTATAGGAGATACCTGAAAACATATCACACTTTTCATCATAGTGCTTTTACCAATGCATAAAATGCATGGAGAAGTCATTTCGAATGACTGGTCCTCAGTGTTGTGAGAACGATGACTGGTTAAAATTTTTGGTGGTTTCTTGTTCAGTCCATGGGCCTACATCATGTGGCAAACCAGGTGAGCATGTGGACTCTATTAGTATAGGAGATACCTGAAAACATATCACACTTTTCATCATAGTGCTTTTACCAATGCATAAAATGCATGGAGAAGTCATTTCGAATGACTGGTCCTCAGTGTTGTGAGAACGATGACTGGTTAAAATTTTTGGTGGTTTCTTGTTCAGTCCATAGGCCTACATCATGTGGCAAACCGGTGAGCATGTGGCTCTATTAGTATAGGAGATACCTGAAAACATATCACACTTTTCATCATAGTGCTTTTTACCAATGCATAAAATGCATGGAGAAGTCATTTCGAATGACTGGTCCTCAGTGTTGTGAGAACGATGACTGGTTAAAATTTTTGGTGGTTTCTTGTTCAGTCCATAGGCCTACATCATGTGGCAAACCGGTGAGCATGTGGCTCTATTAGTATAGGAGATACCTGAAAACATATCACACTTTTCATCATAGTGCTTTTACCAATGCATAAAATGCATGGAGAAGTCATTTCGAATGACTGGTCCTCAGTGTTGTGAGAACGATGACTGGTTAAAATTTTTGGTGGTTTCTTGTTCAGTCCATAGGCCTACATCATGTGGCAAACCGGTGAGCATGTGGCTCTATTAGTATAGGAGATACCTGAAAACATATCACACTTTTCATCATAGTGCTTTTACCAATGCATAAAATGCATGGAGAAGTCATTTCGAATGACTGGTCCTCAGTGTTGTGAGAACGATGACTGGTTAAAATTTTTGGTGGTTTCTTGTTCAGTCCATAGGCCTACATCATGTGGCAAACCGGTGAGCATGTGGCTCTATTAGTATAGGAGATACCTGAAAACATATCACACTTTTCATCATAGTGCTTTTACCAATGCATAAAATGCATGGAGAAGTCATTTCGAATGACTGGTCCTCAGTGTTGTGAGAACGATGACTGGTTAAAATTTTTGGTGGTTTCTTGTTCAGTCCATAGGCCTATATCATGTGGCAAACCGAGTGAGCATGTGGCTCTATTAGTATAGGAGATACCTGAAAACATATCACACTTTTCATCATAGTGCTTTTACCAATGCATAAAATGCATGGAGAAGTCATTTCGAATGACTGGTCCTCAGTGTTGTGAGAACGATGACTGGTTAAAATTTTTGGTGGTTTCTTGTTCAGTCCATAGGCCTACATCATGTGGCAAACCGGTGAGCATGTGGCTCTATTAGTATAGGAGATACCTGAAAACATATCACACTTTTCATCATAGTGCTTTTACCAATGCATAAAATGCATGGAGAAGTCATTTCGAATGACTGGTCCTCAGTGTTGTGAGAACGATGACTGGTTAAAATTTTTGGTGGTTTCTTGTTCAGTCCATAGGCCTACATCATGTGGCAAACCGGTGAGCATGTGGCTCTATTAGTATAGGAGATACCTGAAAACATATCACACTTTTCATCATAGTGCTTTTACCAATGCATAAAATGCATGGAGAAGTCATTTCGAATGACTGGTCCTCAGTGTTGTGAGAACGATGACTGGTTAAAATTTTTGGTGGTTTCTTGTTCAGTCCATAGGCCTACATCATGTGGCAAACCGGTGAGCATGTGGCTCTATTAGTATAGGAGATACCTGAAAACATATCACACTTTTCATCATAGTGCTTTTACCAATGCATAAAATGCATGGAGAAGTCATTTCGAATGACTGGTCCTCAGTGTTGTGAGAACGATGACTGGTTAAAATTTTTGGTGGTTTCTTGTTCAGTCCATAGGCCTACATCATGTGGCAAACCGGTGAGCATGTGGCTCTATTAGTATAGGAGATACCTGAAAACATATCACACTTTTCATCATAGTGCTTTTACCAATGCATAAAATGCATGGAGAAGTCATTTCGAATGACTGGTCCTCAGTGTTGTGAGAACGATGACTGGTTAAAATTTTTGGTGGTTTCTTGTTCAGTCCATAGGCCTACATCATGTGGCAAACCGGTGAGCATGTGGCTCTATTAGTATAGGAGATACCTGAAAACATATCACACTTTTCATCATAGTGCTTTTACCAATGCATAAAATGCATGGAGAAGTCATTTCGAATGACTGGTCCTCAGTGTTGTGAGAACGATGACTGGTTAAAATTTTTGGTGGTTTCTTGTTCAGTCCATAGGCCTACATCATGTGGCAAACCGGTGAGCATGTGGCTCTATTAGTATAGGAGATACCTGAAAACATATCACACTTTTCATCATAGTGCTTTTACCAATGCATAAAATGCATGGAGAAGTCATTTCGAATGACTGGTCCTCAGTGTTGTGAGAACGATGACTGGTTAAAATTTTTGGTGGTTTCTTGTTCAGTCCATAGGCCTACATCATGTGGCAAACCGGTGAGCATGTGGCTCTATTAGTATAGGAGATACCTGAAAACATATCACACTTTTCATCATAGTGCTTTTACCAATGCATAAAATGCATGGAGAAGTCATTTCGAATGACTGGTCCTCAGTGTTGTGAGAACGATGACTGGTTAAAATTTTTGGTGGTTTCTTGTTCAGTCCATAGGCCTACATCATGTGGCAAACCGGTGAGCATGTGGCTCTATTAGTATAGGAGATACCTGAAAACATATCACACTTTTCATCATAGTGCTTTTACCAATGCATAAAATGCATGGAGAAGTCATTTCGAATGACTGGTCCTCAGTGTTGTGAGAACGATGACTGGTTAAAATTTTTGGTGGTTTCTTGTTCAGTCCATAGGCCTACATCATGTGGCAAACCGGTGAGCATGTGGCTCTATTAGTATAGGAGATACCTGAAAACATATCACACTTTTCATCATAGTGCTTTTACCAATGCATAAAATGCATGGAGAAGTCATTTCGAATGACTGGTCCTCAGTGTTGTGAGAACGATGACTGGTTAAAATTTTTGGTGGTTTCTTGTTCAGTCCATAGGCCTACATCATGTGGCAAACCGGTGAGCATGTGGCTCTATTAGTATAGGAGATACCTGAAAACATATCACACTTTTCATCATAGTGCTTTTACCAATGCATAAAATGCATGGAGAAGTCATTTCGAATGACTGGTCCTCAGTGTTGTGAGAACGATGACTGGTTAAAATTTTTGGTGGTTTCTTGTTCAGTCCATAGGCCTACATCATGTGGCAAACCGGTGAGCATGTGGCTCTATTAGTATAGGAGATACCTGAAAACATATCACACTTTTCATCATAGTGCTTTTACCAATGCATAAAATGCATGGAGAAGTCATTTCGAATGACTGGTCCTCAGTGTTGTGAGAACGATGACTGGTTAAAATTTTTGGTGGTTTCTTGTTCAGTCCATAGGCCTACATCATGTGGCAAACCGGTGAGCATGTGGCTCTATTAGTATAGGAGATACCTGAAAACATATCACACTTTTCATCATAGTGCTTTTACCAATGCATAAAATGCATGGAGAAGTCATTTCGAATGACTGGTCCTCAGTGTTGTGAGAACGATGACTGGTTAAAATTTTTGGTGGTTTCTTGTTCAGTCCATAGGCCTACATCATGTGGCAAACCGGTGAGCATGTGGCTCTATTAGTATAGGAGATACCTGAAAACATATCACACTTTTCATCATAGTGCTTTTACCAATGCATAAAATGCATGGAGAAGTCATTTCGAATGACTGGTCCTCAGTGTTGTGAGAACGATGACTCGATGACTGGTTAAAATTTTTGGTGGTTTCTTGTTCAGTCCATAGGCCTACATCATGTGGCAAACCGGTGAGCATGTGGCTCTATTAGTATAGGAGATACCTGAAAACATATCACACTTTTCATCATAGTGCTTTTACCAATGCATAAAATGCATGGAGAAGTCATTTCGAATGACTGGTCCTCAGTGTTGTGAGAACGATGACTGGTTAAAATTTTTGGTGGTTTCTTGTTCAGTCCATAGGCCTACATCATGTGGCAAACCGGTGAGCATGTGGCTCTATTAGTATAGGAGATACCTGAAAACATATCACACTTTTCATCATAGTGCTTTTACCAATGCATAAAATGCATGGAGAAGTCATTTCGAATGACTGGTCCTCAGTGTTGTGAGAACGATGACTGGTTAAAATTTTTGGTGGTTTCTTGTTCAGTCCATAGGCCTACATCATGTGGCAAACCGGTGAGCATGTGGCTCTATTAGTATAGGAGATACCTGAAAACATATCACACTTTTCATCATAGTGCTTTTACCAATGCATAAAATGCATGGAGAAGTCATTTCGAATGACTGGTCCTCAGTGTTGTGAGAACGATGACTGGTTAAAATTTTTGGTGGTTTCTTGTTCAGTCCATAGGCCTACATCATGTGGCAAACCGGTGAGCATGTGGCTCTATTAGTATAGGAGATACCTGAAAACATATCACACTTTTCATCATAGTGCTTTTACCAATGCGATAAAATGCATGGAGAAGTCATTTCGAATGACTGGTCCTCAGTGTTGTGAGAACGATGACTGGTTAAAATTTTTGGTGGTTTCTTGTTCAGTCCATAGGCCTACATCATGTGGCAAACCGGTGAGCATGTGGCTCTATTAGTATAGGAGATACCTGAAAACATATCACACTTTTCATCATAGTGCTTTTACCAATGCATAAAATGCATGGAGAAGTCATTTCGAATGACTGGTCCTCAGTGTTGTGAGAACGATGACTGGTTAAAATTTTTTGGTGGTTTCTTGTTCAGTCCATAGGCCTACATCATGTGGCAAACCGGTGAGCATGTGGCTCTATTAGTATAGGAGATACCTGAAAACATATCACACTTTTCATCATAGTGCTTTTACCAATGCATAAAATGCATGGGAGAAGTCATTTCGAATGACTGGTCCTCAGTGTTGTGAGAACGATGACTGGTTAAAATTTTTGGTGGTTTCTTGTTCAGTCCATAGGCCTACATCATGTGGCAAACCGGTGAGCATGTGGCTCTATTAGTATAGGAGATACCTGAAAACATATCACACTTTTCATCATAGTGCTTTTACCAATGCATAAAATGCATGGAGAAGTCATTTCGAATGACTGGTCCTCAGTGTTGTGAGAACGATGACCTGGTTAAAATTTTTGGTGGTTTCTTGTTCAGTCCATAGGCCTACATCATGTGGCAAACCGGTGAGCATGTGGCTCTATTAGTATAGGAGATACCTGAAAACATATCACACTTTTCATCATAGTGCTTTTACCAATGCATAAAATGCATGGAGAAGTCATTTCGAATGACTGGTCCTCAGTGTTGTGAGAACGATGACTGGTTAAAATTTTTGGTGGTTTCTTGTTCAGTCCATAGGCCTACATCATGTGGCAAACCGGTGAGCATGTGGCTCTATTAGTATAGGAGATACCTGAAAACATATCACACTTTTCATCATAGTGCTTTTACCAATGCATAAAATGCATGGAGAAGTCATTTCGAATGACTGGTCCTCAGTGTTGTGAGAACGATGACTGGTTAAAATTTTTGGTGGTTTCTTGTTCAGTCCATAGGCCTACATCATGTGGCAAACCGGTGAGCATGTGGCTCTATTAGTATAGGAGATACCTGAAAACATATCACACTTTTCATCATAGTGCTTTTACCAATGCATAAAATGCATGGAGAAGTCATTTCGAATGACTGGTCCTCAGTGTTGTGAGAACGATGACTGGTTAAAATTTTTGGTGGTTTCTTGTTCAGTCCATAGGCCTACATCATGTGGCAAACCGTGTGAGCATGTGCTCTATTAGTATAGGAGATACCTGAAAACATATCACACTTTTCATCATAGTGCTTTTACCAATGCATAAAATGCATGGAGAAGTCATTTCGAATGACTGGTCCTCAGTGTTGTGAGAACGATGACTGGTTAAAATTTTTGGTGGTTTCTTGTTCAGTCCATAGGCCTACATCATGTGGCAAACCGGTGAGCATGTGGCTCTATTAGTATAGGAGATACCTGAAAACATATCACACTTTTCATCATAGTGCTTTTACCAATGCATAAAATGCATGGAGAAGTCATTTCGAATGACTGGTCCTCAGTGTTGTGAGAACGATGACTGGTTAAAATTTTTGGTGGTTTCTTGTTCAGTCCATAGGCCTACATCATGTGGCAAACCGGTGAGCATGTGGCTCTATTAGTATAGGAGATACCTGAAAACATATCACACTTTTCATCATAGTGCTTTTACCAATGCATAAAATGCATGGAGAAGTCATTTCGAATGACTGGTCCTCAGTGTTGTGAGAACGATGACTGGTTAAAATTTTTGGTGGTTTCTTGTTCAGTCCATAGGCCTACATCATGTGGCAAACCGGTGAGCATGTGGCTCTATTAGTATAGGAGATACCTGAAAACATATCACACTTTTCATCATAGTGCTTTTACCAATGCGATAAAATGCATGGAGAAGTTCATTTCGAATGACTGGTCCTCAGTGTTGTGAGAACGATGACTGGTTAAAATTTTTGGTGGTTTCTTGTTCAGTCCATAGGCCTACATCATGTGGCAAACCGGTGAGCATGTGGCTCTATTAGTATAGGAGATACCTGAAAACATATCACACTTTTTCATCATAGTGCTTTTACCAATGCATAAAATGCATGGAGAAGTCATTTCGAATGACTGGTCCTCAGTGTTGTGAGAACGATGACTGGTTAAAATTTTTGGTGGTTTCTTGTTCAGTCCATAGGCCTACATCATGTGGCAAACCGGTGAGCATGTGGCTCTATTAGTATAGGAGATACCTGAAAACATATCACACTTTTCATCATAGTGCTTTTACCAATGCATAAAATGCATGGAGAAGTCATTTCGAATGACTGGTCCTCAGTGTTGTGAGAACGATGACTGGTTAAAATTTTTTGGTGGTTTCTTGTTCAGTCCATAGGCCTACATCATGTGGCAAACCGGTGAGCATGTGGCTCTATTAGTATAGGAGATACCTGAAAACATATCACACTTTTCATCATAGTGCTTTTACCAATGCATAAAATGCATGGAGAAGTCATTTCGAATGACTGGTCCTCAGTGTTGTGAGAACGATGACTGGTTAAAATTTTTGGTGGTTTCTTGTTCAGTCCATAGGCCTACATCATGTGGCAAACCGGTGAGCATGTGGCTCTATTAGTATAGGAGATACCTGAAAACATATCACACTTTTCATCATAGTGCTTTTACCAATGCATAAAATGCATGGAGAAGTCATTTCGAATGACTGGTCCTCAGTGTTGTGAGAACTGATGACTGGTTAAAATTTTTGGTGGTTTCTTGTTCAGTCCATAGGCCTACATCATGTGGCAAACCGGTGAGCATGTGGCTCTATTAGTATAGGAGATACCTGAAAACATATCACACTTTTCATCATAGTGCTTTTACCAATGCATAAAATGCATGGAGAAGTCATTTCGAATGACTGGTCCTCAGTGTTGTGAGAACGATGACTGGTTAAAATTTTTGGTGGTTTCTTGTTCAGTCCATAGGCCTACATCATGTGGCAAACCGGTGAGCATGTGGCTCTATTAGTATAGGAGATACCTGAAAACATATCACACTTTTCATCATAGTGCTTTTACCAATGCATAAAATGCATGGAGAAGTCATTTCGAATGACTGGTCCTCAGTGTTGTGAGAACGATGACTGGTTAAAATTTTTGGTGGTTTCTTGTTCAGTCCATAGGCCTACATCATGTGGCAAACCGGTGAGCATGTGGCTCTATTAGTATAGGAGATACCTGAAAACATATCACACTTTTCATCATAGTGCTTTTACCAATGCAGTAAAATGCATGGAGAAGTCATTTCGAATGACTGGTCCTCAGTGTTGTGAGAACGATGACTGGTTAAAATTTTTGGTGGTTTCTTGTTCAGTCCATAGGCCTACATCATGTGGCAAACCGGTGAGCATGTGGCTCTATTAGTATAGGAGATACCTGAAAACATATCACACTTTTCATCATAGTGCTTTTACCAATGCGTAAAATGCATGGAGAAGTCATTTCGAATGACTGGTCCTCAGTGTTGTGAGAACGATGACTGGTTAAAATTTTTGGTGGTTTCTTGTTCAGTCCATAGGCCTACATCATGTGGCAAACCGGTGAGCATGTGGCTCTATTAGTATAGGAGATACCTGAAAACATATCACACTTTTCATCATAGTGCTTTTACCAATGCATAAAATGCATGGAGAAGTCATTTCGAATGACTGGTCCTCAGTGTTGTGAGAACGATGACTGGTTAAAATTTTTGGTGGTTTCTTGTTCAGTCCATAGGCCTACATCATGTGGCAAACCGGTGAGCATGTGGCTCTATTAGTATAGGAGATACCTGAAAACATATCACACTTTTCATCATAGTGCTTTTACCAATGCATAAAATGCATGGAGAAGTCATTTCGAATGACTGGTCCTCAGTGTTGTGAGAACGATGACTGGTTAAAATTTTTGGTGGTTTCTTGTTCAGTCCATAGGCCTACATCATGTGGCAAACCGGTGAGCATGTGGCTCTATTAGTATAGGAGATACCTGAAAACATATCACACTTTTCATCATAGTGCTTTTACCAATGCATAAAATGCATGGAGAAGTCATTTCGAATGACTGGTCCTCAGTGTTGTGAGAACGATGACTGGTTAAAATTTTTGGTGGTTTCTTGTTCAGTCCATAGGCCTACATCATGTGGCAAACCGGTGAGCATGTGGCTCTATTAGTATAGGAGATACCTGAAAACATATCACACTTTTCATCATAGTGCTTTTACCAATGCATAAAATGCATGGAGAAGTCATTTCGAATGACTGGTCCTCAGTGTTGTGAGAACGATGACTGGTTAAAATTTTTGGTGGTTTCTTGTTCAGTCCATAGGCCTACATCATGTGGCAAACCAGTGAGCATGTGGCTCTATTAGTATAGGAGATACCTGAAAACATATCACACTTTTCATCATAGTGCTTTTACCAATGCGTAAAATGCATGGAGAAGTCATTTCGAATGACTGGTCCTCAGTGTTGTGAGAACGATGACTGGTTAAAATTTTTGGTGGTTTCTTGTTCAGTCCATAGGCCTACATCATGTGGCAAACCGGTGAGCATGTGGCTCTATTAGTATAGGAGATACCTGAAAACATATCACACTTTTCATCATAGTGCTTTTACCAATGGCTTAAAATGCATGGAGAAGTCATTTCGAATGACTGGTCCTCAGTGTTGTGAGAACGATGACTGGTTAAAATTTTTGGTGGTTTCTTGTTCAGTCCATAGGCCTACATCATGTGGCAAACCGGTGAGCATGTGGCTCTATTAGTATAGGAGATACCTGAAAACATATCACACTTTTCATCATAGTGCTTTTACCAATGCGTAAAAATGCATGGAGAAGTCATTTCGAATGGACTGGTCCTCAGTGTTGTGAGAACGATGACTGGTTAAAATTTTTGGTGGTTTCTTGTTCAGTCCATAGGCCTACATCATGTGGCAAACCGTGAGCATGTGGCTCTATTAGTATAGGAGATACCTGAAAACATATCACACTTTTCATCATAGTGCTTTTACCAATGCGATAAAATGCATGGAGAAGTCATTTCGAATGACTGGTCCTCAGTGTTGTGAGAACGATGACTGGTTAAAATTTTTGGTGGTTTCTTGTTCAGTCCATAGGCCTACATCATGTGGCAAACCGGTGAGCATGTGGCTCTATTAGTATAGTAGATACCTGAAAACATATCACACTTTTCATCATAGTGCTTTTACCAATGCATAAAATGCATGGAGAAGTCATTTCGAATGACTGGTCCTCAGTGTTGTGAGAACGATGACTGGTTAAAATTTTTGGTGGTTTCTTGTTCAGTCCATAGTCCTACATCATGTGGCAAACCGGTGAGCATGTGGCTCTATTAGTATAGGAGATACCTGAAAACATATCACACTTTTCATCATAGTGCTTTTACCAATGCAGTAAAATGCATGGAGAAGTCATTTCGAATGACTGGTCCTCAGTGTTGTGAGAACGATGACTGGTTAAAATTTTTGGTGGTTTCTTGTTCAGTCCATAGGCCTACATCATGTGGCAAACCGGTGAGCATGTGGCTCTATTAGTATAGGAGATACCTGAAAACATATCACACTTTTCATCATAGTGCTTTTACCAATGCAGTAAAATGCATGGAGAAGTCATTTCGAATGACTGGTCCTCAGTGTTGTGAGAACGATGACTGGTTAAAATTTTTGGTGGTTTCTTGTTCAGTCCATAGGCCTACATCATGTGGCAAACCGGTGAGCATGTGGCTCTATTAGTATAGGAGATACCTGAAAACATATCACACTTTTCATCATAGTGCTTTTACCAATGCATAAAATGCATGGAGAAGTCATTTCGAATGACTGGTCCTCAGTGTTGTGAGAACGATGACTGGTTAAAATTTTTGGTGGTTTCTTGTTCAGTCCATAGGCCTACATCATGTGGCAAACCGGTGAGCATGTGGCTCTATTAGTATAGGAGATACCTGAAAACATATCACACTTTTCATCATAGTGCTTTTACCAATGCATAAAATGCATGGAGAAGTCATTTCGAATGACTGGTCCTCAGTGTTGTGAGAACGATGACTGGTTAAAATTTTTGGTGGTTTCTTGTTCAGTCCATAGGCCTACATCATGTGGCAAACCGGTGAGCATGTGGCTCTATTAGTATAGGAGATACCTGAAAAACATATCACACTTTTCATCATAGTGCTTTTACCAATGCATAAAATGCATGGAGAAGTCATTTCGAATGACTGGTCCTCAGTGTTGTGAGAACGATGACTGGTTAAAATTTTTGGTGGTTTCTTGTTCAGTCCCATAGGCCTACATCATGTGGCAAACCGGTGAGCATGTGGCTCTATTAGTATAGGAGATACCTGAAAACATATCACACTTTTCATCATAGTGCTTTTACCAATGCATAAAATGCATGGAGAAGTCATTTCGAATGACTGGTCCTCAGTGTTGTGAGAACGATGACTGGTTAAAATTTTTGGTGGTTTCTTGTTCAGTCCATAGGCCTACATCATGTGGCAAACGCGTGAGCATGTGGCTCTATTAGTATAGGAGATACCTGAAAACATATCACACTTTTCATCATAGTGCTTTTACCAATGCGTAAAATGCATGGAGAAGTCATTTCGAATGACTGGTCCTCAGTGTTGTGAGAACGATGACTGGTTAAAATTTTTGGTGGTTTCTTGTTCAGTCCATAGGCCTACATCATGTGGCAAAACCGGTGAGCATGTGGCTCTATTAGTATAGGAGATACCTGAAAACATATCACACTTTTCATCATAGTGCTTTTACCAATGCATAAAATGCATGGAGAAGTCATTTCGAATGACTGGTCCTCAGTGTTGTGAGAACGATGACTGGTTAAAATTTTTGGTGGTTTCTTGTTCAGTCCATAGGCCTACATCATGTGGCAAACGGTGAGCATGTGGCTCTATTAGTATAGGAGATACCTGAAAACATATCACACTTTTCATCATAGTGCTTTTACCAATGCATAAAATGCATGGAGAAGTCATTTCGAATGACTGGTCCTCAGTGTTGTGAGAACGATGACTGGTTAAAATTTTTGGTGGTTTCTTGTTCAGTCCATAGGCCTACATCATGTGGCAAACCGGTGAGCATGTGGCTCTATTAGTATAGGAGATACCTGAAAACATATCACACTTTTCATCATAGTGCTTTTACCAATGCATAAAATGCATGGAGAAGTCATTTCGAATGACTGGTCCTCAGTGTTGTGAGAACGATGACTGGTTAAAATTTTTGGTGGTTTCTTGTTCAGTCCATAGGCCTACATCATGTGGCAAACCGGTGAGCATGTGGCTCTATTAGTATAGGAGATACCTGAAAACATATCACACTTTTCATCATAGTGCTTTTACCAATGCATAAAATGCATGGAGAAGTCATTTCGAATGACTGGTCCTCAGTGTTGTGAGAACGATGACTGGTTAAAATTTTTGGTGGTTTCTTGTTCAGTCCATAGGCCTACATCATGTGGCAAACCGAGTGAGCATGTGGCTTATTAGTATAGGAGATACCTGAAAACATATCACACTTTTCATCATAGTGCTTTTACCAATGCATAAAATGCATGGAGAAGTCATTTCGAATGACTGGTCCTCAGTGTTGTGAGAACGATGACTGGTTAAAATTTTTGGTGGTTTCTTGTTCAGTCCATAGGCCTACATCATGTGGCAAACCGGTGAGCATGTGGCTCTATTAGTATAGGAGATACCTGAAAACATATCACACTTTTCATCATAGTGCTTTTACCAATGCATAAAATGCATGGAGAAGTCATTTCGAATGACTGGTCCTCAGTGTTGTGAGAACGATGACTGGTTAAAATTTTTGGTGGTTTCTTGTTCAGTCCATAGGCCTACATCATGTGGCAAACCGGTGAGCATGTGGCTCTATTAGTATAGGAGATACCTGAAAACATATCACACTTTTCATCATAGTGCTTTTACCAATGCATAAAATGCATGGAGAAGTCATTTCGAATGACTGGTCCTCAGTGTTGTGAGAACGATGACTGGTTAAAATTTTTGGTGGTTTCTTGTTCAGTCCATAGGCCTACATCATGTGGCAAACCGGTGAGCATGTGGCTCTATTAGTATAGGAGATACCTGAAAACATATCACACTTTTCATCATAGTGCTTTTACCAATGCATAAAATGCATGGAGAAGTCATTTCGAATGACTGGTCCTCAGTGTTGTGAGAACGATGACTGGTTAAAATTTTTGGTGGTTTCTTGTTCAGTCCATAGGCCTACATCATGTGGCAAACCGGTGAGCATGTGGCTCTATTAGTATAGGAGATACCTGAAAACATATCACACTTTTCATCATAGTGCTTTTACCAATGCATAAAATGCATGGAGAAGTCATTTCGAATGACTGGTCCTCAGTGTTGTGAGAACGATGACTGGTTAAAATTTTTGGTGGTTTCTTGTTCAGTCCATAGGCCTACATCATGTGGCAAACCGGTGAGCATGTGGCTCTATTAGTATAGGAGATACCTGAAAACATATCACACTTTTCATCATAGTGCTTTTACCAATGCATAAAATGCATGGAGAAGTCATTTCGAATGACTGGTCCTCAGTGTTGTGAGAACGATGACTGGTTAAAATTTTTGGTGGTTTCTTGTTCAGTCCATAGGCCTACATCATGTGGCAAACCGGTGAGCATGTGGCTCTATTAGTATAGGAGATACCTGAAAACATATCACACTTTTCATCATAGTGCTTTTACCAATGCATAAAATGCATGGAGAAGTCATTTCGAATGACTGGTCCTCAGTGTTGTGAGAACGATGACTGGTTAAAATTTTTGGTGGTTTCTTGTTCAGTCCATAGGCCTACATCATGTGGCAAACCGGTGAGCATGTGGCTCTATTAGTATAGGAGATACCTGAAAACATATCACACTTTTCATCATAGTGCTTTTACCAATGCATAAAATGCATGGAGAAGTCATTTCGAATGACTGGTCCTCAGTGTTGTGAGAACGATGACTGGTTAAAATTTTTGGTGGTTTCTTGTTCAGTCCATAGGCCTACATCATGTGGCAAACCGGTGAGCATGTGGCTCTATTAGTATAGGAGATACCTGAAAAACATATCACACTTTTCATCATAGTGCTTTTACAATGCATAAAATGCATGAGAAGTCATTTCGAATGACTTGGTCCTCAGTGTTGTGAGAACGATGACTGGTTAAAATTTTTGGTGGTTTCTTGTTCAGTCCATAGGCCTACATCATGTGGCAAACCGGTGAGCATGTGGCTCTATTAGTATAGGAGATACCTGAAAACATATCACACTTTTCATCATAGTGCTTTTACCAATGCATAAAATGCATGGAGAAGTCATTTCGAATGACTGGTCCTCAGTGTTGTGAGAACGATGACTGGTTAAAATTTTTGGTGGTTTCTTGTTCAGTCCATAGGCCTACATCATGTGGCAAACCGGTGAGCATGTGGCTCTATTAGTATAGGAGATACCTGAAAACATATCACACTTTTCATCATAGTGCTTTTACCAATGCATAAAATGCATGGAGAAGTCATTTCGAATGACTGGTCCTCAGTGTTGTGAGAACGATGACTGGTTAAAATTTTTGGTGGTTTCTTGTTCAGTCCATAGGCCTACATCATGTGGCAAACCGGTGAGCATGTGGCTCTATTAGTATAGGAGATACCTGAAAACATATCACACTTTTCATCATAGTGCTTTTACCAATGCATAAAATGCATGGAGAAGTCATTTCGAATGACTGGTCCTCAGTGTTGTGAGAACGATGACTGGTTAAAATTTTTGGTGGTTTCTTGTTCAGTCCATAGGCCTACATCATGTGGCAAACCGGTGAGCATGTGGCTCTATTAGTATAGGAGATACCTGAAAACATATCACACTTTTCATCAGTGCTTTTACCAATGCATAAAATGCATGGAGAAGTCATTTCGAATGACTGGTCCTCAGTGTTGTGAGAACGATGACTGGTTAAAATTTTTGGTGGTTTCTTGTTCAGTCCATAGGCCTACATCATGTGGCAAACCGGTGAGCATGTGGCTCTATTAGTATAGGAGATACCTGAAAACATATCACACTTTTCATCATAGTGCTTTTACCAATGCATAAAATGCATGGAGTAGTCATTTCGAATGACTGGTCCTCAGTGTTGTGAGAACGATGACTGGTTAAAATTTTTGGTGGTTTCTTGTTCAGTCCATAGGCCTACATCATGTGGCAAACGGTGAGCATGTGGCTCTATTAGTATAGGAGATACCTGAAAACATATCACACTTTTCATCATAGTGCTTTTACCAATGCATAAAATGCATGGAGAAGTCATTTCAAATGACTGGTCCTCAGTGTTGTGAGAACGATGACTGGTTAAAATTTTTGGTGGTTTCTTGTTCAGTCCATAGGCCTACATCATGTGGCAAACCGGTGAGCATGTGGCTCTATTAGTATAGGAGATACCTGAAAACATATCACACTTTTCATCATAGTGCTTTTACCAATGCATAAAATGCATGGAGAAGTCATTTCAAATGACTGGTCCTCAGTGTTGTGAGAACGATGACTGGTTAAAATTTTTGGTGGTTTCTTGTTCAGTCCATAGGCCTACATCATGTGGCAAACCGGTGAGCATGTGGCTCTATTAGTATAGGAGATACCTGAAAACATATCACACTTTTCATCATAGTGCTTTTACCAATGCATAAAATGCATGGAGAAGTCATTTCGAATGACTGGTCCTCAGTGTTGTGAGAACGATGACTGGTTAAAATTTTTGGTGGTTTCTTGTTCAGTCCATAGGCCTACATCATGTGGCAAACCGGTGAGCATGTGGCTCTATTAGTATAGGAGATACCTGAAAACATATCACACTTTTCATCATAGTGCTTTTACCAATGCATAAAATGCATGGAGAAGTCATTTCGAATGACTGGTCCTCAGTGTTGTGAGAACGATGACTGGTTAAAATTTTTGGTGGTTTCTTGTTCAGTCCATTAGCCTACATCATGTGGCAAACCGGTGAGCATGTGGCTCTATTAGTATAGGAGATACCTGAAAACATATCACACTTTTCATCATAGTGCTTTTACCAATGCATAAAATGCATGGAGAAGTCATTTCGAATGACTGGTCCTCAGTGTTGTGAGAACGATGACTGGTTAAAATTTTTGGTGGTTTCTTGTTCAGTCCATAGGCCTACATCATGTGGCAAACCGGTGAGCATGTGGCTCTCTTAGTATAGGAGATACCTGAAAACATATCACACTTTTCATCATAGTGCTTTTACCAATGCATAAAATGCATGGAGAAGTCATTTCGAATGACTGGTCCTCAGTGTTGTGAGAATGATGACTGGTTAAAATTTTTGGTGGTTTCTTGTTCAGTCCATAGGCCGACATCATGTGGCAAACCGGTGAGCATGTGGCTCTATTAGTATAGGAGATACCTGAAAACATATCACACTTTTCATCATAGTGCTTTTACCAATGCATAAAATGCATGGAGAAGTCATTTCGAATGACTGGTCCTCAGTGTTGTGAGAACGATGACTGGTTAAAATTTTTGGTGGTTTCTTGTTCAGTCCATAGGCCTACATCATGTGGCAAACCGGTGAGCATGTGGCTCTATTAGTATAGGAGATACCTGAAAAAATATATCACACTTTTCATCATAGTGCTTTTACCAATGCATAAAATGACTGGAGAAGTCATTTCGAATGACTGGTCCTCAGTGTTGTGAGAACGATGACTGGTTAAAATTTTTGGTGGTTTCTTGTTCAGTCCATAGGCCTACATCATGTGGCAAACCGGTGAGCATGTGGCTCTATTAGTATAGGAGATACCTGAAAACATCACACTTTTCATCATAGTGCTTTTACCAATGCATAAAATGCATGGAGAAGTCATTTCGAATGACTGGTCCTCAGTGTTGTGAGAACGATGACTGGTTAGAATTTTTGGTGGTTTCTTGTTCAGTCCATAGGCCTACATCATGTGGCAAACCGGTGAGCATGTGGCTCTATTAGTATAGGAGATACCTGAAAACATATCACACTTTTCATCATAGTGCTTTTACCAATGCATAAAATGCATGGAGAAGTCATTTCGAATGACTGGTCCTCAGTGTTGTGAGAACGATGACTGGTTAAAATTTTTGGTGGTTTCTTGTTCAGTCCATAGGCCTACATCATGTGGCAAACCGGTGAGCATGTGGCTCTATTAGTATAGGAGATACCTGAAAACATATCACACTTTTCATCATAGTGCTTTTACCAATGCATAAATGCATGGAGAAGTCATTTCGAATGACTGGTCCTCAGTGTTGTGAAAACGATGACTGGTTAAAATTTTTGGTGGTTTCTTGTTCAGTCCATAGGCCTACATCATGTGGCAAACCGGTGAGCATGTGGCTCTATTAGTATAGGAGATACCTGAAAACATATCACACTTTTCATCATAGTGCTTTTACCAATGCATAAAATGCATGGAGAAGTCATTTCGAATGACTGGTCCTCAGTGTTGTGAAAACGATGACTGGTTAAAATTTTTGGTGGTTTCTTGTTCAGTCCATAGGCCTACATCATGTGGCAAACCGTTGAGCATGTGGCTCTATTAGTATAGGAGATACCTGAAAACATATCACACTTTTCATCATAGTGCTTTTACCAATGCATAAAATGCATGGAGAAGTCATTTCGAATGACTGGTCCTCAGTGTTGTGAGAACGATGACTGGTTAAAATTTTTGGTGGTTTCTTGTTCAGTCCATAGGCCTACATCATGTGGGAAACCCGGTGAGCATGTGGCTCTATTAGTATAGGAGATACCTGAAAACATATCACACTTTTCATCATAGTGCTTTTACCAATGCATAAAATGCCTGGAGAAGTCATTTCGAATGACTGGTCCTCAGTGTTGTGAGAACGATGACTGGTTAAAATTTTTGGTGGTTTCTTGTTCAGTCCATAGGCCTACATCATGTGGCAAACCGGTGAGCATGTGGCTCTATTAGTATAGGAGATACCTGAAAAACATATCACACTTTTCATCATAGTGCTTTTACCAATGCATAAAATGCATGGAGAAGTCATTTCGAATGACTGGTCCTCAGTGTTGTGAAAACGATGACTGGTTAAAATTTTTGGTGGTTTCTTGTTCAGTCCATAGGCCTACATCATGTGGCAAACCGGTGAGCATGTGGCTCTATTAGTATAGGAGATACCTGAAAACATATCACACTTTTCATCATAGTGCTTTTACCAATGCATAAAATGCATGGAGAAGTCATTTCGAATGACTGGTCCTCAGTGTTGTGAAAACGATGACTGGTTAAAATTTTTGGTGGTTTCTTGTTCAGTCCATAGGCCTACATCATGTGGCAAACCGTTGAGCATGTGGCTCTATTAGTATAGGAGATACCTGAAAACATATCACACTTTTCATCATAGTGCTTTTACCAATGCATAAAATGCATGGAGAAGTCATTTCGAATGACTGGTCCTCAGTGTTGTGAGAACGATGACTGGTTAAAATTTTTGGTGGTTTCTTGTTCAGTCCATAGGCCTACATCATGTGGGAAACCGGTGAGCATGTGGCTCTATTAGTATAGGAGATACCTGAAAACATATCACACTTTTCATCATAGTGCTTTTACCAATGCATAAAATGCCTGGAGAAGTCATTTCGAATGACTGGTCCTCAGTGTTGTGAGAACGATGACTGGTTAAAATTTTTGGTGGTTTCTTGTTCAGTCCATAGGCCTACATCATGTGGCAAACCGGTGAGCATGTGGCTCTATTAGTATAGGAGATACCTGAAAACATATCACACTTTTCATCATAGTGCTTTTACCAATGCATAAAATGCATGGAGAAGTCATTTCGAATGACTTGGTCCTCAGTGTTGTGAGAACGATGACTGGTTAAAATTTTTGGTGGTTTCTTGTTCAGTCCATAGGCCTACATCATGTGGCAAACCGGTGAGCATGTGGCTCTATTAGTATAGGAGATACCTGAAAACATATCACACTTTTCATCATAGTGCTTTTACCAATGCATAAAATGCATGGAGAAGTCATTTCGAATGACTGGTCCTCAGTGTTGTGAGAACGATGACTGGTTAAAATTTTTGGTGGTTTCTTGTTCAGTCCATAGGCCTACATCATGTGGCAAACCGGTGAGCATGTGGCTCTATTAGTATAGGAGATACCTGAAAACATATCACACTTTTCATCATAGTGCTTTTACCAATGCATAAAATGCATGGAGAAGTCATTTCGAATGACTGGTCCTCAGTGTTGTGAGAACGATGACTGGTTAAAATTTTTGGTGGTTTCTTGTTCAGTCCATAGGCCTACATCATGTGGCAAACCGGTGAGCATGTGGCTCTATTAGTATAGGAGATACCTGAAAACATATCACACTTTTCATCATAGTGCTTTTACCAATGCATAAAATGCATGGAGAAGTCATTTCGAATGACTGGTCCTCAGTGTTGTGAGAACGATGACTGGTTAAAATTTTTGGTGGTTTCTTGTTCAGTCCATAGGCCTACATCATGTGGCAAACCGGTGAGCATGTGGCTCTATTAGTATAGGAGATACCTGAAAACATATCACACTTTTCATCTAGTGCTTTTACCAATGCATAAAATGCATGGAGAAGTCATTTCGAATGACTGGTCCTCAGTGTTGTGAGAACGATGACTGGTTAAAATTTTTGGTGGTTTCTTGTTCAGTCCATAGGCCTACATCATGTGGCAAACCGGTGAGCATGTGGCTCTATTAGTATAGGAGATACCTGAAAACATATCACACTTTTCATCATAGTGCTTTTACCAATGCATAAAATGCATGGAGAAGTCATTTCGAATGACTGGTCCTCAGTGTTGTGAGAACGATGACTGGTTAAAATTTTTGGTGGTTTCTTGTTCAGTCCATAGGCCTACATCATGTGGCAAACCGGTGAGCATGTGGCTCTATTAGTATAGGAGATACCTGAAAACATATCACACTTTTCATCATAGTGCTTTTACCAATGCATAAAATGCATGGAGAAGTCATTTCGAATGACTGGTCCTCAGTGTTGTGAGAACGATGACTGGTTAAAATTTTTGGTGGTTTCCTTGTTCAGTCCATAGGCCTACATCATGTGGCAAACCGGTGAGCATGTGGCTCTATTAGTATAGGAGATACCTGAAAACATATCACACTTTTCATCATAGTGCTTTTACCAATGCATAAAATGCATGGAGAAGTCATTTCGAATGACTGGTCCTCAGTGTTGTGAGAACGATGACTGGTTAAAATTTTTGGTGGTTTCTTGTTCAGTCCATAGGCCTACATCATGTGGCAAACCGGTGAGCATGTGGCTCTATTAGTATAGGAGATACCTGAAAACATATCACACTTTTCATCATAGTGCTTTTACCAATGCATAAAATGCATGGAGAAGTCATTTCGAATGACTGGTCCTCAGTGTTGTGAGAACGATGACTGGTTAAAATTTTTGGTGGTTTCTTGTTCAGTCCATAGGCCTACATCATGTGGCAAACCGGTGAGCATGTGGCTCTATTAGTATAGGAGATACCTGAAAACATATCACACTTTTCATCATAGTGCTTTTACCAATGCATAAAATGCATGGAGAAGTCATTTCGAATGACTGGTCCTCAGTGTTGTGAGAACGATGACTGGTTAAAATTTTTGGTGGTTTCTTGTTCAGTCCATAGGCCTACATCATGTGGCAAACCGGTGAGCATGTGGCTCTATTAGTATAGGAGATACCTGAAAACATATCACACTTTTCATCATAGTGCTTTTACCAATGCATAAAATGCATGGAGAAGTCATTTCGAATGACTGGTCCTCAGTGTTGTGAGAACGATGACTGGTTAAAATTTTGGTGGTTTCTTGTTCAGTCCATAGGCCTACATCATGTGGCAAACCGGTGAGCATGTGGCTCTATTAGTATAGGAGATACCTGAAAACATATCACACTTTTCATCATAGTGCTTTTACCAATGCATAAAATGCATGGAGAAGTCATTTCGAATGACTGGTCCTCAGTGTTGTGAGAACGATGACTGGTTAAAATTTTTGGTGGTTTCTTGTTCAGTCCATAGGCCTACATCATGTGGGCAAACCGGTGAGCATGTGGCTCTATTAGTATAGGAGATACCTGAAAACATATCACACTTTTCATCATAGTGCTTTTACCAATGCATAAAATGCATGGAGAAGTCATTTCGAATGACTGGTCCTCAGTGTTGTGAGAACGATGACTGGTTAAAATTTTTGGTGGTTTCTTGTTCAGTCCATAGGCCTACATCATGTGGCAAACCGGTGAGCATGTGGCTCTATTAGTATAGGAGATACCTGAAAACATATCACACTTTTCATCATAGTGCTTTTACCAATGCATAAAATGCATGGAGAAGTCATTTCGAATGACTGGTCCTCAGTGTTGTGAGAACGATGACTGGTTAAAATTTTTGGTGGTTTCTTGTTCAGTCCATAGGCCTACATCATGTGGCAAACCGGTGAGCATGTGGCTCTATTAGTATAGGAGATACCTGAAAACATATCACACTTTTCATCATAGTGCTTTTACCAATGCATAAAATGCATGGAGAAGTCATTTCGAATGACTGGTCCTCAGTGTTGTGAGAACGATGACTGGTTAAAATTTTTGGTGGTTTCTTGTTCAGTCCATAGGCCTACATCATGTGGCAAACCGGTGAGCATGTGGCTCTATTAGTATAGGAGATACCTGAAAACATATCACACTTTTCATCATAGTGCTTTTACCAATGCATAAAATGCATGGAGAAGTCATTTCGAATGACTGGTCCTCAGTGTTGTGAGAACGATGACTGGTTAAAATTTTTGGTGGTTTCTTGTTCAGTCCATAGGCCTACATCATGTGGCAAACCGGTGAGCATGTGGCTCTATTAGTATAGGAGATACCTGAAAACATATCACACTTTTCATCATAGTGCTTTTACCAATGCATAAAATGCATGGAGAAGTCATTTCGAATGACTGGTCCTCAGTGTTGTGAGAACGATGACTGGTTAAAATTTTTGGTGGTTTCTTGTTCAGTCCATAGGCCTACATCATGTGGCAAACCGGTGAGCATGTGGCTCTATTAGTATAGGAGATACCTGAAAACATATCACACTTTTCATCATAGTGCTTTTACCAATGCATAAAATGCATGGAGAAGTCATTTCGAATGACTGGTCCTCAGTGTTGTGAGAACGATGACTGGTTAAAATTTTTGGTGGTTTCTTGTTCAGTCCATAGGCCTACATCATGTGGCAAACCGGTGAGCATGTGGCTCTATTAGTATAGGAGATACCTGAAAACATATCACACTTTTCATCATAGTGCTTTTACCAATGCATAAAATGCATGGAGAAGTCATTTCGAATGACTGGTCCTCAGTGTTGTGAGAACGATGACTGGTTAAAATTTTTGGTGGTTTCTTGTTCAGTCCATAGGCCTACATCATGTGGCAAACCGGTGAGCATGTGGCTCTATTAGTATAGGAGATACCTGAAAACATATCACACTTTTCATCACAGTGCTTTTACCAATGCATAAAATGCATGGAGAAGTCATTTCGAATGACTGGTCCTCAGTGTTGTGAGAACGATGACTGGTTAAAATTTTTGGTGGTTTCTTGTTCAGTCCATAGGCCTACATCATGTGGCAAACCGGTGAGCATGTGGCTCTATTAGTATAGGAGATACCTGAAAACATATCACACTTTTCATCATAGTGCTTTTACCAATGCATAAAATGCATGGAGAAGTCATTTCGAATGACTGGTCCTCAGTGTTGTGAGAACGATGACTGGTTAAAATTTTTGGTGGTTTCTTGTTCAGTCCATAGGCCTACATCATGTGGCAAACCGGTGAGCATGTGGCTCTATTAGTATAGGAGATACCTGAAAACATATCACACTTTTCATCATAGTGCTTTTACCAATGCATAAAATGCATGGAGAAGTCATTTCGAATGACTGGTCCTCAGTGTTGTGAGAACGATGACTGGTTAAAATTTTGGTGGTTTCTTGTTCAGTCCATAGGCCTACATCATGTGGCAAACCGGTGAGCATGTGGCTCTATTAGTATAGGAGATACCTGAAAACATATCACACTTTTCATCATAGTGCTTTTACCAATGCATAAAATGCATGAGAAGTCATTTCGAATGACTGGTCCTCAGTGTTGTGAGAACGATGACTGGTTAAAATTTTTGGTGGTTTCTTGTTCAGTCCATAGGCCTACATCATGTGGCAACCGGTGAGCATGTGGCTCTATTAGTATAGGAGATACCTGAAAACATATCACACTTTTCATCATAGTGCTTTTACCAATGCATAAAATGCATGGAGAAGTCATTTCGAATGACTGGTCCTCAGTGTTGTGAGAACGATGACTGGTTAAAATTTTTGGTGGTTTCTTGTTCAGTCCATAGGCCTACATCATGTGGCAAACCGGTGAGCATGTGGCTCTATTAGTATAGGAGATACCTGAAAACATATCACACTTTTCATCATAGTGCTTTTACCAATGCATAAAATGCATGGAGAAGTCATTTCGAATGACTGGTCCTCAGTGTTGTGAGAACGATGACTGGTTAAAATTTTGGTGGTTTCTTGTTCAGTCCATAGGCCTACATCATGTGGCAAACCGGTGAGCATGTGGCTCTATTAGTATAGGAGATACCTGAAAACATATCACACTTTTCATCATAGTGCTTTTACCAATGCATAAAATGCATGGAGAAGTCATTTCGAATGACTGGTCCTCAGTGTTGTGAGAACGATGACTGGTTAAAATTTTGGTGGTTTCTTGTTCAGTCCATAGGCCTACATCATGTGGCAAACCGGTGAGCATGTGGCTCTATTAGTATAGGAGATACCTGAAAACATATCACACTTTTCATCATAGTGCTTTTACCAATGCATAAAATGCATGGAGAAGTCATTTCGAATGACTGGTCCTCAGTGTTGTGAGAACGATGACTGGTTAAAATTTTTGGTGGTTTCTTGTTCAGTCCATAGGCCTACATCATGTGGCAAACCGGTGAGCATGTGGCTCTATTAGTATAGGAGATACCTGAAAACATATCACACTTTTCATCACAGTGCTTTTACCAATGCATAAAATGCATGGAGAAGTCATTTCGAATGACTGGTCCTCAGTGTTGTGAGAACGATGACTGGTTAAAATTTTTGGTGGTTTCTTGTTCAGTCCATAGGCCTACATCATGTGGCAAACCGGTGAGCATGTGGCTCTATTAGTATAGGAGATACCTGAAAACATATCACACTTTTCATCATAGTGCTTTTACCAATGCATAAAATGCATGGAGAAGTCATTTCGAATGACTGGTCCTTCAGTGTTGTGAGAACGATGACTGGTTAAAATTTTTGGTGGTTTCTTGTTCAGTCCATAGGCCTACATCATGTGGCAAACCGGTGAGCATGTGGCTCTATTAGTATAGGAGATACCTGAAAACATATCACACTTTTCATCATAGTGCTTTTACCAATGCATAAAATGCATGGAGAAGTCATTTCGAATGACTGGTCCTCAGTGTTGTGAGAACGATGACTGGTTAAAATTTTTGGTGGTTTCTTGTTCAGTCCATAGGCCTACATCATGTGGCAAACCGGTGAGCATGTGGCTCTATTAGTATAGGAGATACCTGAAAACATATCACACTTTTCATCATAGTGCTTTTACCAATGCATAAAATGCATGAGAAGTCATTTCGAATGACTGGTCCTCAGTGTTGTGAGAACGATGACTGGTTAAAATTTTTGGTGGTTTCTTGTTCAGTCCATAGGCCTACATCATGTGGCAAACCGGTGAGCATGTGGCTCTATTAGTATAGGAGATACCTGAAAACATATCACACTTTTCATCATAGTGCTTTTACCAATGCATAAAATGCATGGAGAAGTCATTTCGAATGACTGGTCCTCAGTGTTGTGAGAACGATGACTGGTTAAAATTTTTGGTGGTTTCTTGTTCAGTCCATAGGCCTACATCATGTGGCAAACCGGTGAGCATGTGGCTCTATTAGTATAGGAGATACCTGAAAACATATCACACTTTTCATCATAGTGCTTTTACCAATGCATAAAATGCATGGAGAAGTCATTTCGAATGACTGGTCCTCAGTGTTGTGAGAACGATGACTGGTTAAAATTTTTGGTGGTTTCTTGTTCAGTCCATAGGCCTACATCATGTGCAAACCGGTGAGCATGTGGCTCTATTAGTATAGGAGATACCTGAAAACATATCACACTTTTCATCATAGTGCTTTTACCAATGCATAAAATGCATGGAGAAGTCATTTCGAATGACTGGTCCTCAGTGTTGTGAGAACGATGACTGGTTAAAATTTTTGGTGGTTTCTTGTTCAGTCCATAGGCCTACATCATGTGGCAAACCGGTGAGCATGTGGCTCTATTAGTATAGGAGATACCTGAAAACATATCACACTTTTCATCATAGTGCTTTTACCAATGCATAAAATGCATGGAGAAGTCATTTCGAATGACTGGTCCTCAGTGTTGTGAGAACGATGACTGGTTAAAATTTTTGGTGGTTTCTTGTTCAGTCCATAGGCCTACATCATGTGGCAAACCGGTGAGCATGTGGCTCTATTAGTATAGGAGATACCTGAAAACATATCACACTTTTCATCATAGTGCTTTTACCAATGCATAAAATGCATGGAGAAGTCATTTCGAATGACTGGTCCTCAGTGTTGTGAGAACGATGACTGGTTAAAATTTTTGGTGGTTTCTTGTTCAGTCCATAGGCCTACATCATGTGGCAAACCGGTGAGCATGTGGCTCTATTAGTATAGGAGATACCTGAAAACATATCACACTTTTCATCATAGTGCTTTTACCAATGCATAAAATGCATGGAGAAGTCATTTCGAATGACTGGTCCTCAGTGTTGTGAGAACGATGACTGGTTAAAATTTTTGGTGGTTTCTTGTTCAGTCCATAGGCCTACATCATGTGGCAAACCGGTGAGCATGTGGCTCTATTAGTATAGGAGATACCTGAAAACATATCACACTTTTCATCATAGTGCTTTTACCAATGCATAAAATGCATGGAGAAGTCATTTCGAATGACTGGTCCTCAGTGTTGTGAGAACGATGACTGGTTAAAATTTTTGGTGGTTTCTTGTTCAGTCCATAGGCCTACATCATGTGGCAAACCGGTGAGCATGTGGCTCTATTAGTATAGGAGATACCTGAAAACATATCACACTTTTCATCATAGTGCTTTTACCAATGCATAAAATGCATGGAGAAGTCATTTCGAATGACTGGTCCTCAGTGTTGTGAGAACGATGACTGGTTAAAATTTTTGGTGGTTTCTTGTTCAGTCCATAGGCCTACATCATGTGGCAAACCGGTGAGCATGTGGCTCTATTAGTATAGGAGATACCTGAAAACATATCACACTTTTCATCATAGTGCTTTTACCAATGCATAAAATGCATGGAGAAGTCATTCGAATGACTGGTCCTCAGTGTTGTGAGAACGATGACTGGTTAAAATTTTTGGTGGTTTCTTGTTCAGTCCATAGGCCTACATCATGTGGCAAACCGGTGAGCATGTGGCTCTATTAGTATAGGAGATACCTGAAAACATATCACACTTTTCATCATAGTGCTTTTACCAATGCATAAAATGCATGGAGAAGTCATTTCGAATGACTGGTCCTCAGTGTTGTGAGAACGATGACTGGTTAAATTTTTGGTGGTTTCTTGTTCAGTCCATAGGCCTACATCATGTGGCAAACCTGGTGAGCATGTGGCTCTATTAGTATAGGAGATACCTGAAAACATATCACACTTTTCATCACAGTGCTTTTACCAATGCATAAAATGCATGGAGAAGTCATTTCGAATGACTGGTCCTCAGTGTTGTGAGAACGATGACTGGTTAAAATTTTTGGTGGTTTCTTGTTCAGTCCATAGGCCTACATCATGTGGCAAACCGGTGAGCATGTGGCTCTATTAGTATAGGAGATACCTGAAAACATATCACACTTTTCATCATAGTGCTTTTTACCAATGCATAAAATGCATGGAGAAGTCATTTCGAATGACTGGTCTCAGTGTTGTGAGAACGATGACTGGTTAAAATTTTTGGTGGTTTCTTGTTCAGTCCATAGGCCTACATCATGTGGCAAACGGTGAGCATGTGGCTCTATTAGTATAGGAGATACCTGAAAACATATCACACTTTTCATCATAGTGCTTTTACCAATGCATAAAATGCATGGAGAAGTCATTTCGAATGACTGGTCCTCAGTGTTGTGAGAACGATGACTGGTTAAAATTTTTGGTGGTTTCTTGTTCAGTCCATAGGCCTACATCATGTGGCAAACCGGTGAGCATGTGGCTCTATTAGTATAGGAGATACCTGAAAACATATCACACTTTTCATCATAGTGCTTTTACCAATGCATAAAATGCATGGAGAAGTCATTTCGAATGACTGGTCCTCAGTGTTGTGAGAACGATGACTGGTTAAAATTTTTGGTGGTTTCTTGTTCAGTCCATAGGCCTACATCATGTGGCAAACCGGTGAGCATGTGGCTCTATTAGTATAGGAGATACCTGAAAACATATCACACTTTTCATCATAGTGCTTTTACCAATGCATAAAATGCATGGAGAAGTCATTTCGAATGACTGGTCCTCAGTGTTGTGAGAACGATGACTGGTTAAAATTTTTGGTGGTTTCTTGTTCAGTCCATAGGCCTACATCATGTGGCAAACCGGTGAGCATGTGGCTCTATTAGTATAGGAGATACCTGAAAACATATCACACTTTTCATCATAGTGCTTTTACCAATGCATAAAATGCATGGAGAAGTCATTTCGAATGACTGGTCCTCAGTGTTGTGAGAACGATGACTGGTTAAAATTTTTGGTGTTTCTTGTTCAGTCCATAGGCCTACATCATGTGGCAAACCGGTGAGCATGTGGCTCTATTAGTATAGGAGATACCTGAAAACATATCACACTTTTCATCATAGTGCTTTTACCAATGCATAAAATGCATGGAGAAGTCATTTCGAATGACTGGTCCTCAGTGTTGTGAGAACGATGACTGGTTAAAATTTTTGGTGGTTTCTTGTTCAGTCCATAGGCCTACATCATGTGGCAAACCGGTTGAGCATGTGGCTCTATTAGTATAGGAGATACCTGAAAACATATCACACTTTTCATCATAGTGCTTTTACCAATGCATAAAATGCATGGAGAAGTCATTTCGAATGACTGGTCCTCAGTGTTGTGAGAACGATGACTGGTTAAAATTTTTGGTGGTTTCTTGTTCAGTCCATAGGCCTACATCATGTGGCAAACCGGTGAGCATGTGGCTCTATTAGTATAGGAGATACCTGAAAACATATCACACTTTTCATCATAGTGCTTTTACCAATGCATAAAATGCATGGAGAAGTCATTTCGAATGACTGGTCCTCAGTGTTGTGAGAACGATGACTGGTTAAAATTTTTGGTGGTTTCTTGTTCAGTCCATAGGCCTACATCATGTGGCAAACCGGTGAGCATGTGGCTCTATTAGTATAGGAGATACCTGAAAACATATCACACTTTTCATCATAGTGCTTTTACCAATGCATAAAATGCATGGAGAAGTCATTTCGAATGACTGGTCCTCAGTGTTGTGAGAACGATGACTGGTTAAAATTTTTGGGTGGTTTCTTGTTCAGTCCATAGGCCTACATCATGTGGCAAACCGGTGAGCATGTGGCTCTATTAGTATAGGAGATACCTGAAAACATATCACACTTTTCATCATAGTGCTTTTACCAATGCATAAAATGCATGGAGAAGTCATTTCGAATGACTGGTCCTCAGTGTTGTGAGAACGATGACTGGTTAAAATTTTTGGTGGTTTCTTGTTCAGTCCATAGGCCTACATCATGTGGCAAACCGGTGAGCATGTGGCTCTATTAGTATAGGAGATACCTGAAAACATATCACACTTTTCATCATAGTGCTTTTACCAATGCATAAAATGCATGGAGAAGTCATTTCGAATGACTGGTCCTCAGTGTTGTGAGAACGATGACTGGTTAAAATTTTTGGTGGTTTCTTGTTCAGTCATAGGCCTACATCATGTGGCAAACCGGTGAGCATGTGGCTCTATTAGTATAGGAGATACCTGAAAACATATCACACTTTTCATCATAGTGCTTTTACCAATGCATAAAATGCATGGAGAAGTCATTTCGAATGACTGGTCCTCAGTGTTGTGAGAACGATGACTGGTTAAAATTTTTGGTGGTTTCTTGTTCAGTCCATAGGCCTACATCATGTGGCAAACCGGTGAGCATGTGGCTCTATTAGTATAGGAGATACCTGAAAACATATCACACTTTTCATCATAGTGCTTTTACCAATGCATAAAATGCATGGAGAAGTCATTTCGAATGACTGGTCCTCAGTGTTGTGAGAACGATGACTGGTTAAAATTTTTGGTGGTTTCTTGTTCAGTCCATAGGCCTACATCATGTGGCAAACCGGTGAGCATGTGGCTCTATTAGTATAGGAGATACCTGAAAACATATCACACTTTTCATCATAGTGCTTTTACCAATGCATAAAATGCATGGAGAAGTCATTTCGAATGACTGGTCCTCAGTGTTGTGAGAACGATGACTGGTTAAAATTTTTGGTGGTTTCTTGTTCAGTCCATAGGCCTACATCATGTGGCAAACCGGTGAGCATGTGGCTCTATTAGTATAGGAGATACCTGAAAACATATCACACTTTTCATCATAGTGCTTTTACCAATGCATAAAATGCATGGAGAAGTCATTTCGAATGACTGGTCCTCAGTGTTGTGAGAACGATGACTGGTTAAAATTTTTGGTGGTTTCTTGTTCAGTCCATAGGCCTACATCATGTGGCAAACGGTGAGCATGTGGCTCTATTAGTATAGGAGATACCTGAAAACATATCACACTTTTTCATCATAGTGCTTTTACCAATGCATAAAATGCATGGAGAAGTCATTTCGAATGACTGGTCCTCAGTGTTGTGAGAACGATGACTGGTTAAAATTTTTGGTGGTTTCTTGTTCAGTCCATAGGCCTACATCATGTGGCAAACCGGTGAGCATGTGGCTCTATTAGTATAGGAGATACCTGAAAACATATCACACTTTTCATCATAGTGCTTTTACCAATGCATAAAATGCATGGAGAAGTCATTTCGAATGACTGGTCCTCAGTGTTGTGAGAACGATGACTGGTTAAAATTTTGGTGGTTTCTTGTTCAGTCCATAGGCCTACATCATGTGGCAAACCGGGTGAGCATGTTGGTGGCTCTATTAGTATAGGAGATACCTGAAAACATATCACACTTTTCATCATAGTGCTTTTACCAATGCATAAAATGCATGAGGAAGTCATTTCGAATGACTGGTCCTCAGTGTTGTGAGAACGATGACTGGTTAAAATTTTTGGTGGTTTCTTGTTCAGTCCATAGGCCTACATCATGTGGCAAACCGGTGAGCATGTGGCTCTATTAGTATAGGAGATACCTGAAAACATATCACACTTTTCATCATAGTGCTTTTACCAATGCATAAAATGCATGGAGTAGTCATTTCGAATGACTGGTCCTCAGTGTTGTGAGAACGATGACTGGTTAAAATTTTTGGTGGTTTCTTGTTCAGTCCATAGGCCTACATCATGTGGCAAACCGGTGAGCATGTGGCTCTATTAGTATAGGAGATACCTGAAAACATATCACACTTTTCATCATAGTGCTTTTACCAATGCATAAAATGCATGGAGAAGTCATTCGAATGACTGGTCCTCAGTGTTGTGAGAACGATGACTGGTTAAAATTTTGGTGGTTTCTTGTTCAGTCCATAGGCCTACATCATGTGGCAAACCGGGGTGAGCATGTGGCTCTATTAGTATAGGAGATACCTGAAAACAATCACACTTTTCATCATAGTGCTTTTACCAATGCATAAAATGCATGAGAAGTCATTTCGAATGACTGGTCCTCAGTGTTGTGAGAACGATGACTGGTTAAAATTTTTGGTGGTTTCTTGTTCAGTCCATAGGCCTACATCATGTGGCAAACCGGTGAGCATGTGGCTCTATTAGTATAGGAGATACCTGAAAACATATCACACTTTTCATCACAGTGCTTTTACCAATGCATAAAAAATGCATGGAGAAGTCATTCGAAGACTGGTCCTCAGTGTTTGTGAGAACGATGATGGTTAAAATTTTTGGTGGTTTCTTGTTCAGTCCATAGGCCTACATCATGTGGCAAACCGGTGAGCATGTGGCTCTATAGTATGAGGGAGATACCTGAAAACATATCACACTTTTCATCATAGTGCTTTTACCATGCATAAAATGCATGGAGAAGTCATTTCGAATACTGGTCCTCAGTGTTGTGACAACGATGACTTGGTTAAAATTTTTTGGTTGGTTTCTTGTTCAGTCCAGTAGGCCTACATTCATGTGGCAAAAACCGGTGAGCATGTGGCTCTCTTAGTATAGGAGATACTGAAAACATCACACTTTTCATCATAGTGCTTTTTACCAATGCATAAAATGGAGAAGTCATTTCGAATGACTGGTCCTCAGTGTTGTGAGAACGATGACTGGTTAAAATTTTTGGTGGTTTCTTGTTCAGTCCATAGGCCTACATCATGTGGCAAACCGGTGAGCATGTGGCTCTATTAGTATAGGAGATACCTGAAAACATATCACACTTTTCATCATAGTGCTTTTACCAATGCATAAAATGCATGGAGAAGTCATTTCGAATGACTGGTCCTCAGTGTTGTGAGAACGATGACTGGTTAAAATTTTTGGTGGTTTCTTGTTCAGTCCATAGGCCTACATCATGTGGCAAACCGGTGAGCATGTGGCTCTATTAGTATAGGAGATACCTGAAAACATATCACACTTTTCATCATAGTGCTTTTACCAATGCATAAAATGCATGGAGAAGTCATTTCGAATGACTGGTCCTCAGTGTTGTGAGAACGATGACTGGTTAAAATTTTTGGTGGTTTCTTGTTCAGTCCATAGGCCTACATCATGTGGCAAACCGGTGAGCATGTGGCTCTATTAGTATAGGAGATACCTGAAAACATATCACACTTTTCATCATAGTGCTTTTACCAATGCATAAAATGCATGGAGAAGTCATTTCGAATGACTGGTCCTCAGTGTTGTGAGAACGATGACTGGTTAAAATTTTTGGTGGTTTCTTGTTCAGTCCATAGGCCTACATCATGTGGCAAACCGGTGAGCATGTGGCTCTATTAGTATAGGAGATACCTGAAAACATATCACACTTTTCATCATAGTGCTTTTACCAATGCATAAAATGCATGGAGAAGTCATTTCGAATGACTGGTCCTCAGTGTTGTGAGAACGATGACTGGTTAAAATTTTTGGTGGTTTCTTGTTCAGTCCATAGGCCTACATCATGTGGCAAACCGGTGAGCATGTGGCTCTATTAGTATAGGAGATACCTGAAAACATATCACACTTTTCATCATAGTGCTTTTACCAATGCATAAAATGCATGGAGAAGTCATTTCGAATGACTGGTCCTCAGTGTTGTGAGAACGATGACTGGTTAAAATTTTTGGTGGTTTCTTGTTCAGTCCATAGGCCTACATCATGTGGCAAACCGGTGAGCATGTGGCTCTATTAGTATAGGAGATACCTGAAAACATATCACACTTTTCATCATAGTGCTTTTACCAATGCATAAAATGCATGGAGAAGTCATTTCGAATGACTGGTCCTCAGTGTTGTGAGAACGATGACTGGTTAAAATTTTTGGTGGTTTCTTGTTCAGTCCATAGGCCTACATCATGTGGCAAACCGGTGAGCATGTGGCTCTATTAGTATAGGAGATACCTGAAAACATATCACACTTTTCATCATAGTGCTTTTACCAATGCATAAAATGCATGGAGAAGTCATTTCGAATGACTGGTCCTCAGTGTTGTGAGAACGATGACTGGTTAAAATTTTTGGTGGTTTCTTGTTCAGTCCATAGGCCTACATCATGTGGCAAACCGGTGAGCATGTGGCTCTATTAGTATAGGAGATACCTGAAAACATATCACACTTTTCATCATAGTGCTTTTACCAATGCATAAAATGCATGGAGAAGTCATTTCGAATGACTGGTCCTCAGTGTTGTGAGAACGATGACTGGTTAAAATTTTTGGTGGTTTCTTGTTCAGTCCATAGGCCTACATCATGTGGCAAACCGGTGAGCATGTGGCTCTATTAGTAATAGGAGATACCTGAAAACATATCACACTTTTCATCATAGTGCTTTTACCAATGCATAAAATGCATGGAGAAGTCATTTCGAATGACTGGTCCTCAGTGTTGTGAGAACGATGACTGGTTAAAATTTTTGGTGGTTTCTTGTTCAGTCCATAGGCCTACATCATGTGGCAAACCGGTGAGCATGTGGCTCTATTAGTATAGGAGATACCTGAAAACATATCACACTTTTCATCATAGTGCTTTTACCAATGCATAAAATGCATGGAGAAGTCATTTCGAATGACTGGTCCTCAGTGTTGTGAGAACGATGACTGGTTAAAATTTTTGGTGGTTTCTTGTTCAGTCCATAGGCCTACATCATGTGGCAAACCGGTGAGCATGTGGCTCTATTAGTATAGGAGATACCTGAAAACATATCACACTTTTCATCATAGTGCTTTTACCAATGCATAAAATGCATGGAGAAGTCATTTCGAATGACTGGTCCTCAGTGTTGTGAGAACGATGACTGGTTAAAATTTTTGGTGGTTTCTTGTTCAGTCCATAGGCCTACATCATGTGGCAAACCGGTGAGCATGTGGCTCTATTAGTATAGGAGATACCTGAAAACATATCACACTTTTCATCATAGTGCTTTTACCAATGCATAAAATGCATGGAGAAGTCATTTCGAATGACTGGTCCTCAGTGTTGTGAGAACGATGACTGGTTAAAATTTTTGGTGGTTTCTTGTTCAGTCCATAGGCCTACATCATGTGGCAAACCGGTGAGCATGTGGCTCTATTAGTATAGGAGATACCTGAAAACATATCACACTTTTCATCATAGTGCTTTTACCAATGCATAAAATGCATGGAGAAGTCATTTCGAATGACTGGTCCTCAGTGTTGTGAGAACGATGACTGGTTAAAATTTTTGGTGGTTTCTTGTTCAGTCCATAGGCCTACATCATGTGGCAAACCGGTGAGCATGTGGCTCTATTAGTATAGGAGATACCTGAAAACATATCACACTTTTCATCATAGTGCTTTTACCAATGCATAAAATGCATGGAGAAGTCATTTCGAATGACTGGTCCTCAGTGTTGTGAGAACGATGACTGGTTAAAATTTTTGGTGGTTTCTTGTTCAGTCCATAGGCCTACATCATGTGGCAAACCGGTGAGCATGTGGCTCTATTAGTATAGGAGATACCTGAAAACATATCACACTTTTCATCATAGTGCTTTTACCAATGCATAAAATGCATGGAGAAGTCATTTCGAATGACTGGTCCTCAGTGTTGTGAGAACGATGACTGGTTAAAATTTTTGGTGGTTTCTTGTTCAGTCCATAGGCCTACATCATGTGGCAAACCGGTGAGCATGTGGCTCTATTAGTATAGGAGATACCTGAAAACATATCACACTTTTCATCATAGTGCTTTTACCAATGCATAAAATGCATGGAGAAGTCATTTCGAATGACTGGTCCTCAGTGTTGTGAGAACGATGACTGGTTAAAATTTTTGGTGGTTTCTTGTTCAGTCCATAGGCCTACATCATGTGGCAAACCGGTGAGCATGTGGCTCTATTAGTATAGGAGATACCTGAAAACATATCACACTTTTCATCATAGTGCTTTTACCAATGCATAAAATGCATGGAGAAGTCATTTCGAATGACTGGTCCTCAGTGTTGTGAGAACGATGACTGGTTAAAATTTTTGGTGGTTTCTTGTTCAGTCCATAGGCCTACATCATGTGGCAAACCGGTGAGCATGTGGCTCTATTAGTATAGGAGATACCTGAAAACATATCACACTTTTCATCATAGTGCTTTTACCAATGCATAAAATGCATGGAGAAGTCATTTCGAATGACTGGTCCTCAGTGTTGTGAGAACGATGACTGGTTAAAATTTTTGGTGGTTTCTTGTTCAGTCCATAGGCCTACATCATGTGGCAAACCGGTGAGCATGTGGCTCTATTAGTATAGGAGATACCTGAAAACATATCACACTTTTCATCATAGTGCTTTTACCAATGCATAAAATGCATGGAGAAGTCATTTCGAATGACTGGTCCTCAGTGTTGTGAGAACGATGACTGGTTAAAATTTTTGGTGGTTTCTTGTTCAGTCCATAGGCCTACATCATGTGGCAAACCGGTGAGCATGTGGCTCTATTAGTATAGGAGATACCTGAAAACATATCACACTTTTCATCATAGTGCTTTTACCAATGCATAAAATGCATGGAGAAGTCATTTCGAATGACTGGTCCTCAGTGTTGTGAGAACGATGACTGGTTAAAATTTTTGGTGGTTTCTTGTTCAGTCCATAGGCCTACATCATGTGGCAAACCGGTGAGCATGTGGCTCTATTAGTATAGGAGATACCTGAAAACATATCACACTTTTCATCATAGTGCTTTTACCAATGCATAAAATGCATGGAGAAGTCATTTCGAATGACTGGTCCTCAGTGTTGTGAGAACGATGACTGGTTAAAATTTTTGGTGGTTTCTTGTTCAGTCCATAGGCCTACATCATGTGGCAAACCGGTGAGCATGTGGCTCTATTAGTATAGGAGATACCTGAAAACATATCACACTTTTCATCATAGTGCTTTTACCAATGCATAAAATGCATGGAGAAGTCATTTCGAATGACTGGTCCTCAGTGTTGTGAGAACGATGACTGGTTAAAATTTTTGGTGGTTTCTTGTTCAGTCCATAGGCCTACATCATGTGGCAAACCGGTGAGCATGTGGCTCTATTAGTATAGGAGATACCTGAAAACATATCACACTTTTCATCATAGTGCTTTTACCAATGCATAAAATGCATGGAGAAGTCATTTCGAATGACTGGTCCTCAGTGTTGTGAGAACGATGACTGGTTAAAATTTTTGGTGGTTTCTTGTTCAGTCCATAGGCCTACATCATGTGGCAAACCGGTGAGCATGTGGCTCTATTAGTATAGGAGATACCTGAAAACATATCACACTTTTCATCATAGTGCTTTTACCAATGCATAAAATGCATGGAGAAGTCATTTCGAATGACTGGTCCTCAGTGTTGTGAGAACGATGACTGGTTAAAATTTTTGGTGGTTTCTTGTTCAGTCCATAGGCCTACATCATGTGGCAAACCGGTGAGCATGTGGCTCTATTAGTATAGGAGATACCTGAAAACATATCACACTTTTCATCATAGTGCTTTTACCAATGCATAAAATGCATGGAGAAGTCATTTCGAATGACTGGTCCTCAGTGTTGTGAGAACGATGACTGGTTAAAATTTTTGGTGGTTTCTTGTTCAGTCCATAGGCCTACATCATGTGGCAAACCGGTGAGCATGTGGCTCTATTAGTATAGGAGATACCTGAAAACATATCACACTTTTCATCATAGTGCTTTTACCAATGCATAAAATGCATGGAGAAGTCATTTCGAATGACTGGTCCTCAGTGTTGTGAGAACGATGACTGGTTAAAATTTTTGGTGGTTTCTTGTTCAGTCCATAGGCCTACATCATGTGGCAAACCGGTGAGCATGTGGCTCTATTAGTATAGGAGATACCTGAAAACATATCACACTTTTCATCATAGTGCTTTTACCAATGCATAAAATGCATGGAGAAGTCATTTCGAATGACTGGTCCTCAGTGTTGTGAGAACGATGACTGGTTAAAATTTTTGGTGGTTTCTTGTTCAGTCCATAGGCCTACATCATGTGGCAAACCGGTGAGCATGTGGCTCTATTAGTATAGGAGATACCTGAAAACATATCACACTTTTCATCATAGTGCTTTTACCAATGCATAAAATGCATGGAGAAGTCATTTCGAATGACTGGTCCTCAGTGTTGTGAGAACGATGACTGGTTAAAATTTTTGGTGGTTTCTTGTTCAGTCCATAGGCCTACATCATGTGGCAAACCGGTGAGCATGTGGCTCTATTAGTATAGGAGATACCTGAAAACATATCACACTTTTCATCATAGTGCTTTTACCAATGCATAAAATGCATGGAGAAGTCATTTCGAATGACTGGTCCTCAGTGTTGTGAGAACGATGACTGGTTAAAATTTTTGGTGGTTTCTTGTTCAGTCCATAGGCCTACATCATGTGGCAAACCGGTGAGCATGTGGCTCTATTAGTATAGGAGATACCTGAAAACATATCACACTTTTCATCATAGTGCTTTTACCAATGCATAAAATGCATGGAGAAGTCATTTCGAATGACTGGTCCTCAGTGTTGTGAGAACGATGACTGGTTAAAATTTTTGGTGGTTTCTTGTTCAGTCCATAGGCCTACATCATGTGGCAAACCGGTGAGCATGTGGCTCTATTAGTATAGGAGATACCTGAAAACATATCACACTTTTCATCATAGTGCTTTTACCAATGCATAAAATGCATGGAGAAGTCATTTCGAATGACTGGTCCTCAGTGTTGTGAGAACGATGACTGGTTAAAATTTTTGGTGGTTTCTTGTTCAGTCCATAGGCCTACATCATGTGGCAAACCGGTGAGCATGTGGCTCTATTAGTATAGGAGATACCTGAAAACATATCACACTTTTCATCATAGTGCTTTTACCAATGCATAAAATGCATGGAGAAGTCATTTCGAATGACTGGTCCTCAGTGTTGTGAGAACGATGACTGGTTAAAATTTTTGGTGGTTTCTTGTTCAGTCCATAGGCCTACATCATGTGGCAAACCGGTGAGCATGTGGCTCTATTAGTATAGGAGATACCTGAAAACATATCACACTTTTCATCATAGTGCTTTTACCAATGCATAAAATGCATGGAGAAGTCATTTCGAATGACTGGTCCTCAGTGTTGTGAGAACGATGACTGGTTAAAATTTTTGGTGGTTTCTTGTTCAGTCCATAGGCCTACATCATGTGGCAAACCGGTGAGCATGTGGCTCTATTAGTATAGGAGATACCTGAAAACATATCACACTTTTCATCATAGTGCTTTTACCAATGCATAAAATGCATGGAGAAGTCATTTCGAATGACTGGTCCTCAGTGTTGTGAGAACGATGACTGGTTAAAATTTTTGGTGGTTTCTTGTTCAGTCCATAGGCCTACATCATGTGGCAAACCGGTGAGCATGTGGCTCTATTAGTATAGGAGATACCTGAAAACATATCACACTTTTCATCATAGTGCTTTTACCAATGCATAAAATGCATGGAGAAGTCATTTCGAATGACTGGTCCTCAGTGTTGTGAGAACGATGACTGGTTAAAATTTTTGGTGGTTTCTTGTTCAGTCCATAGGCCTACATCATGTGGCAAACCGGTGAGCATGTGGCTCTATTAGTATAGGAGATACCTGAAAACATATCACACTTTTCATCATAGTGCTTTTACCAATGCATAAATGCATGGAGAAGTCATTTCGAATGACTGGTCCTCAGTGTTGTGAGAACGATGACTGGTTAAAATTTTTGGTGGTTTCTTGTTCAGTCCATAGGCCTACATCATGTGGCAAACCGGTGAGCATGTGGCTCTATTAGTATAGGAGATACCTGAAAACATATCACACTTTTCATCATAGTGCTTTTACCAATGCATAAAATGCATGGAGAAGTCATTTCGAATGACTGGTCCTCAGTGTTGTGAGAACGATGACTGGTTAAAATTTTTGGTGGTTTCTTGTTCAGTCCATAGGCCTACATCATGTGGCAAACCGGTGAGCATGTGGCTCTACCAGTATAGGAGATACCTGAAAACATATCACACTTTTCATCATAGTGCTTTTACCAATGCATAAAATGCATGGAGAAGTCATTTCGAATGACTGGTCCTCAGTGTTGTGAGAACGATGACTGGTTAAAATTTTTGGTGGTTTCTTGTTCAGTCCATAGGCCTACATCATGTGGCAAACCGGTGAGCATGTGGCTCTATTAGTATAGGAGATACCTGAAAACATATCACACTTTTCATCATAGTGCTTTTACCAATGCATAAAATGCATGGAGAAGTCATTTCGAATGACTGGTCCTCAGTGTTGTGAGAACGATGACTGGTTAAAATTTTTGGTGGTTTCTTGTTCAGGCCATAGGCCTACATCATGTGGCAAACCGGTGAGCATGTGGCTCTATTAGTATTGGAGATACCTGAAAACATATCACACTTTTCATCATAGTGCTTTTACCAATGCATAAAATGCATGGAGAAGTCATTTCGAATGACTGGTCCTCAGTGTTGTGAGAACGATGACTGGTTAAAATTTTTGGTGGTTTCTTGTTCAGTCCATAGGCCTACATCATGTGGCAAACCGGTGAGCATGTGGCTCTATTAGTATAGGAGATACCTGAAAACATATCACACTTTTCATCATAGTGCTTTTACCAATGCATAAAATGCATGGAGAAGTCATTTCGAATGATTGGTCCTCAGTGTTGTGAGAACAATGACTGGTTAAAATTTTTGGTGGTTTCTTGTTCAGTCCATAGGCCTACATCATGTGGCAAACCGGTGAGCATGTGGCTCTATTAGTATAGGAGATACCTGAAAACATATCACACTTTTCATCATAGTGCTTTTACCAATGCATAAAATGCATGGAGAAGTCATTTCGAATGACTGGTCCTCAGTGTTGTGAGAACGATGACTGGTTAAAATTTTTGGTGGTTTCTTGTTCAGTCCATAGGCCTACATCATGTGGCAAACCGGTGAGCATGTGGCTCTATTAGTATAGGAGATACCTGAAAACATATCACACTTTTCATCATAGTGCTTTTACCAATGCATAAAATGCATGGAGAAGTCATTTCGAATGACTGGTCCTCAGTGTTGTGAGAACGATGACTGGTTAAAATTTTTGGTGGTTTCTTGTTCAGTCCATAGGCCTACATCATGTGGCAAACCGGTGAGCATGTGGCTCTATTAGTATAGGAGATACCTGAAAACATATCACACTTTTCATCATAGTGCTTTTACCAATGCATAAAATACATGGAGAAGTCATTTCGAATGACTGGTCCTCAGTGTTGTGAGAACGATGACTGGTTAAAATTTTTGGTGGTTTCTTGTTCAGTCCATAGGCCTACATCATGTGGCAAACCTGTGAGCATGTGGCTCTATTAGTATAGGAGATACCTGAAAACATATCACACTTTTCATCATAGTGCTTTTACCAATGCATAAAATGCATGGAGAAGTCATTTCGAATGACTGGTCCTCAGTGTTGTGAGAACGATGACTGGTTAAAATTTTGGTGGTTTCTTGTTCAGTCCATAGGCCTACATCATGTGGCAAACCGGTGAGCATGTGGCTCTATTAGTATAAGGAGATACCTGAAAACATATCACACTTTTCATCATAGTGCTTTTACCAATGCATAAAATGCATGGAGAAGTCATTTCGAATGACTGGTCCTCAGTGTTGCTGAGAACGATGACTGGTTAAAATTTTTGGTGGTTTCTTGTTCAGTCCATAGGCCTACATCATGTGGCAAACCGGTGAGCATGTGGCTCTATTAGTATAGGAGATACCTGAAAACATATCACACTTTTCATCATAGTGCATTTACCAATGCATAAAATGCATGGAGAAGTCATTTCGAATGACTGGTCCTCAGTGTTGTGAGAACGATGACTGGTTAAAATTTTTGGTGGTTTCTTGTTCAGTCCATAGGCCTACATCATGTGGCAAACCGGTGAGCATGTGGCTCTATTAGTATAGGAGATACCTGAAAACATATCACACTTTTCATCATAGTGCTTTTACCAATGCATAAAATGCATGGAGAAGTCATTTCGAATGACTGGTCCTCAGTGTTGTGAGAACGATGACTGGTTAAAATTTTTGGTGGTTTCTTGTTCAGTCCATAGGCCTACATCATGTGGCAAACCGGTGAGCATGTGGCTCTATTAGTATAGGAGATACCTGAAAACATATCACACTTTTCATCATAGTGCTTTTACTAATGCATAAAATGCATGGAGAAGTCATTTCGAATGACTGGTCCTCAGTGTTGTGAGAACGATGACTGGTTAAAATTTTTGGTGGTTTCTTGTTCAGTCCATAGGCCTACATCATGTGGCAAACCGGTGAGCATGTGGCTCTATTAGTATAGGAGATACCTGAAAACATATCACACTTTTCATCATAGTGCTTTTACCAATGCATAAAATGCATGGAGAAGTAATTTCGAATGACTGGTCCTCAGTGTTGTGAGAACGATGACTGGTTAAAATTTTTGGTGGTTTCTTGTTCAGTCCATAGGCCTACATCATGTGGCAAACCGGTGAGCATGTGGCTCTATTAGTATAGGAGATACCTGAAAACATATCACACTTTTCATCATAGTGCATTTACCAATGCATAAAATGCATGGAGAAGTCATTTCGAATGACTGGTCCTCAGTGTTGTGAGAACGATGACTGGTTAAAATTTTTGGTGGTTTCTTGTTCAGTCCATAGGCCTACATCATGTGCAAACCGGTGAGCATGTGGCTCTATTAGTATAGGAGATACCTGAAAACATATCACACTTTTCATCATAGTGCTTTTACCAATGCATAAAATGCATGGAGAAGTCATTTCGAATGACTGGTCCTCAGTGTTGTGAGAACGATGACTGGTTAAAATTTTTGGTGGTTTCTTGTTCAGTCCATAGGCCTACATCATGTGGCAAACCGGTGAGCATGTGGCTCTATTAGTATAGGAGATACCTGAAAACATATCACACTTTTCATCATAGTGCTTTTTACTAATGCATAAAATGCATGGAGAAGTCATTTCGAATGACTGGTCCTCAGTGTTGTGAGAACGATGACTGGTTAAAATTTTTGGTGGTTTCTTGTTCAGTCCATAGGCCTACATCATGTGGCAAACCGGTGAGCATGTGGCTCTATTAGTATAGGAGATACCTGAAAACATATCACACTTTTCATCATAGTGCTTTTAACCAATGCATAAAATGCATGGAGAAGTCATTTCGAATGACTGGTCCTCAGTGTTGTGAGAACGATGACTGGTTAAAATTTTTGGTGGTTTCTTGTTCAGTCCATAGGCCTACATCATGTGGCAAACCGGTGAGCATGTGGCTCTATTAGTATAGGAGATACCTGAAAACATATCACACTTTTCATCATAGTGCTTTTACCAATGCATAAAATGCATGGAGAAGTCATTTCGAATGACTGGTCCTCAGTGTTGTGAGAACGATGACTGGTTAAAATTTTTGGTGGTTTCTTGTTCAGTCCATAGGCCTACATCATGTGGCAAACCGGTGAGCATGTGGCTCTATTAGTATAGGAGATACCTGAAAACATATCACACTTTTCCTCATAGTGCTTTTACCAATGCATAAAATGCATGGAGAAGTCATTTCGAATGACTGGTCCTCAGTGTTGTGAGAACGATGACTGGTTAAAATTTTTGGTGGTTTCTTGTTCAGTCCATAGGCCTACATCATGTGGCAAACCGGTGAGCATGTGGCTCTATTAGTATAGGAGATACCTGAAAACATATCACACTTTTCCTCATAGTGCTTTTACCAATGCATAAAATGCATGGAGAAGTCATTTCGAATGACTGGTCCTCAGTGTTGTGAGAACGATGACTGGTTAAAATTTTTGGTGGTTTCTTGTTCAGTCCATAGGCCTACATCATGTGGCAAACCGGTGAGCATGTGGCTCTATTAGTATAGGAGATACCTGAAAACATATCACACTTTTCATCATAGTGCTTTTACCAATGCATAAAATGCATGGAGAAGTCATTTCGAATGACTGGTCCTCAGTGTTGTGAGAACGATGACTGGTTAAAATTTTTGGTGGTTTCTTGTTCAGTCCATAGGCCTACATCATGTGGCAAACCGGTGAGCATGTGGCTCTATTAGTATAGGAGATACCTGAAAAACATATCACACTTTTCATCATAGTGCTTTTACCAATGCATAAAATGCATGGAGAAGTCATTTCGAATGACTGGTCCTCAGTGTTGTGAGAACGATGACTGGTTAAAATTTTTGGTGGTTTCTTGTTCAGTCCATAGGCCTACATCATGTGGCAAACCGGTGAGCATGTGGCTCTATTAGTATAGGAGATACCTGAAAACATATCACACTTTTCATCATAGTGCTTTTACCAATGCATAAAATGCATGGAGAAGTCATTTCGAATGACTGGTCCTCAGTGTTGTGAGAACGATGACTGGTTAAAATTTTTGGTGGTTTCTTGTTCAGTCCATAGGCCTACATCATGTGGCAAACCGGTGAGCATGTGGCTCTATTAGTATAGGAGATACCTGAAAACATATCACACTTTTCATCATAGTGCTTTTACTAATGCATAAAATGCATGGAGAAGTCATTTCGAATGACTGGTCCTCAGTGTTGTGAGAACGATGACTGGTTAAAATTTTTGGTGGTTTCTTGTTCAGTCCATAGGCCTACATCATGTGGCAAACCGGTGAGCATGTGGCTCTATTAGTATAGGAGATACCTGAAAACATATCACACTTTTCATCATAGTGCTTTTACCAATGCATAAAATGCATGGAGAAGTAATTTCGAATGACTGGTCCTCAGTGTTGTGAGAACGATGACTGGTTAAAATTTTTGGTGGTTTCTTGTTCAGTCCATAGGCCTACATCATGTGGCAAACCGGTGAGCATGTGGCTCTATTAGTATAGGAGATACCTGAAAACATATCACACTTTCATCATAGTGCTTTTACCAATGCATAAAATGCATGGAGAAGTCATTTCGAATGACTGGTCCTCAGTGTTGTGAGAACGATGACTGGTTAAAATTTTTGGTGGTTTCTTGTTCAGTCCACCTACATCATGTGGCAAACCGGTGAGCATGTGGCTCTATTAGTATAGGAGATACCTGAAAACATATCACACTTTTCATCATAGTGCTTTTACCAATGCATAAAATGCATGGAGAAGTCATTTCGAATGACTGGTCCTCAGTGTTGTGAGAACGATGACTGGTTAAAATTTTTGGTGGTTTCTTGTTCAGTCCATAGGCCTACATCATGTGGCAAACCGGTGAGCATGTGGCTCTATTAGTATAGGAGATACCTGAAAACATATCACACTTTTCATCATAGTGCTTTTACCAATGCATAAAATGCATGGAGAAGTCATTTCGAATGACTGGTCCTCAGTGTTGTGAGAACGATGACTGGTTAAAATTTTTGGTGGTTTCTTGTTCAGTCCATAGGCCTACATCATGTGGCAAACCGGTGAGCATGTGGCTCTATTAGTATAGGAGATACCTGAAAACATATCACACTTTTCATCATAGTGCTTTTACCAATGCATAAAATGCATGGAGAAGTCATTTCGAATGACTGGTCCTCAGTGTTGTGAGAACGATGACTGGTTAAAATTTTTGGTGGTTTCTTGTTCAGTCCATAGGCCTACATCATGTGGCAAACCGGTGAGCATGTGGCTCTATTAGTATAGGAGATACCTGAAAACATATCACACTTTTCATCATAGTGCTTTTACCAATGCATAAAATGCATGGAGAAGTCATTTCGAATGACTGGTCCTCAGTGTTGTGAGAACGATGACTGGTTAAAATTTTTGGTGGTTTCTTGTTCAGTCCATAGGCCTACATCATGTGGCAAACCGGTGAGCATGTGGCTCTATTAGTATAGGAGATACCTGAAAACATATCACACTTTTCATCATAGTGCTTTTACCAATGCATAAAATGCATGGAGAAGTCATTTCGAATGACTGGTCCTCAGTGTTGTGAGAACGATGACTGGTTAAAATTTTTGGTGGTTTCTTGTTCAGTCCATAGGCCTACATCATGTGGCAAACCGGTGAGCATGTGGCTCTATTAGTATAGGAGATACCTGAAAACATATCACACTTTTCATCATAGTGCTTTTACCAATGCATAAAATGCATGGAGAAGTCATTTCGAATGACTGGTCCTCAGTGTTGTGAGAACGATGACTGGTTAAAATTTTTGGTGGTTTCTTGTTCAGTCCATAGGCCTACATCATGTGGCAAACCGGTGAGCATGTGGCTCTATTAGTATAGGAGATACCTGAAAACATATCACACTTTTCATCATAGTGCTTTTACCAATGCATAAAATGCATGGAGAAGTCATTTCGAATGACTGGTCCTCAGTGTTGTGAGAACGATGACTGGTTAAAATTTTTGGTGGTTTCTTGTTCAGTCCATAGGCCTACATCATGTGGCAAACCGGTGAGCATGTGGCTCTATTAGTATAGGAGATACCTGAAAACATATCACACTTTTCATCATAGTGCTTTTACCAATGCATAAAATGCATGGAGAAGTCATTTCGAATGACTGGTCCTCAGTGTTGTGAGAACGATGACTGGTTAAAATTTTTGGTGGTTTCTTGTTCAGTCCATAGGCCTACATCATGTGGCAAACCGGTGAGCATGTGGCTCTATTAGTATAGGAGATACCTGAAAACATATCACACTTTTCATCATAGTGCTTTTACCAATGCATAAAATGCATGGAGAAGTCATTTCGAATGACTGGTCCTCAGTGTTGTGAGAACGATGACTGGTTAAAATTTTGGTGGTTTCTTGTTCAGTCCATAGGCCTACATCATGTGGCAAACCGGTGAGCATGTGGCTCTATTAGTATAGGAGATACCTGAAAACATATCACACTTTTCATCATAGTGCTTTTACCAATGCATAAAATGCATGGAGAAGTCATTTCAGAATGACTGGTCCTCAGTGTTGTGAGAACGATGACTGGTTAAAATTTTTGGTGGTTTCTTGTTCAGTCCATAGGCCTACATCATGTGGCAAACCGGGTGAGCATGTGGCTCTATTAGTATAGGAGATACCTGAAAACATATCACACTTTTCATCATAGTGCTTTTACCAATGCATAAAATGCATGGAGAAGTCATTTCGAATGACTGGTCCTCAGTGTTGTGAGAACGATGACTGGTTAAAATTTTTGGTGGTTTCTTGTTCAGTCCATAGGCCTACATCATGTGGCAAACCGGTGAGCATGTGGCTCTATTAGTATAGGAGATACCTGAAAACATATCACACTTTTCATCATAGTGCTTTTACCAATGCATAAAATGCATGGAGAAGTCATTTCGAATGACTGGTCCTCAGTGTTGGTGAGAACGATGACTGGTTAAAATTTTTGGTGGTTTCTTGTTCAGTCCATAGGCCTACATCATGTGGCAAACCGGTGAGCATGTGGCTCTATTAGTATAGGAGATACCTGAAAACATATCACACTTTTCATCATAGTGCTTTTACCAATGCATAAAATGCATGGAGAAGTCATTTCGAATGACTGGTCCTCAGTGTTGTGAGAACGATGACTGGTTAAAATTTTTGGTGGTTTCTTGTTCAGTCCATAGGCCTACATCATGTGGCAAACCGGTGAGCATGTGGCTCTATTAGTATAGGAGATACCTGAAAACATATCACACTTTTCATCATAGTGCTTTTACCAATGCATAAAATGCATGGAGAAGTCATTTCGAATGACTGGTCCTCAGTGTTGTGAGAACGATGACTGGTTAAAATTTTTGGTGGTTTCTTGTTCAGTCCATAGGCCTACATCATGTGGCAAACCGGTGAGCATGTGGCTCTATTAGTATAGGAGATACCTGAAAACATATCACACTTTTCATCATAGTGCTTTTACCAATGCATAAAATGCATGGAGAAGTCATTTCGAATGACTGGTCCTCAGTGTTGTGAGAACGATGACTGGTTAAAATTTTTGGTGGTTTCTTGTTCAGTCCATAGGCCTACATCATGTGGCAAACCGGTGAGCATGTGGCTCTATTAGTATAGGAGATACCTGAAAACATATCACACTTTTCATCATAGTGCTTTTACCAATGCATAAAATGCATGGAGAAGTCATTTCGAATGACTGGTCCTCAGTGTTGTGAGAACGATGACTGGTTAAAATTTTTGGTGGTTTCTTGTTCAGTCCATAGGCCTACATCATGTGGCAAACCGGTGAGCATGTGGCTCTATTAGTATAGGAGATACCTGAAAACATATCACACTTTTCATCATAGTGCTTTTACCAATGCATAAAATGCATGGAGAAGTCATTTCGAATGACTGGTCCTCAGTGTTGTGAGAACGATGACTGGTTAAATTTTTGGTGGTTTCTTGTTCAGTCCATAGGCCTACATCATGTGGCAAACCGGTGAGCATGTGGCTCTATTAGTATAGGAGATACCTGAAAACATATCACACTTTTCATCATAGTGCTTTTACCAATGCATAAAATGCATGGAAGAAGTCATTTCGAATGACTGGTCCTCAGTGTTGTGAGAACGATGACTGGTTAAAATTTTTGGTGGTTTCTTGTTCAGTCCATAGGCCTACATCATGTGGCAAACCGGTGAGCATGTGGCTCTATTAGTATAGGAGATACCTGAAAACATATCACACTTTTCATCATAGTGCTTTTACCAATGCATAAAATGCATGGAGAAGTCATTTCGAATGACTGGTCCTCAGTGTTGTGAGAACGATGACTGGTTAAAATTTTTGGTGGTTTCTTGTTCAGTCCATAGGCCTACATCATGTGGCAAACCGGTGAGCATGTGGCTCTATTAGTATAGGAGATACCTGAAAACATATCACACTTTTCATCATAGTGCTTTTACCAATGCATAAAATGCATGGAGAAGTCATTTCGAATGACTGGTCCTCAGTGTTGTGAGAACGATGACTGGTTAAAATTTTTGGTGGTTTCTTGTTCAGTCCATAGGCCTACATCATGTGGCAAACCGGTGAGCATGTGGCTCTATTAGTATAGGAGATACCTGAAAACATATCACACTTTTCATCATAGTGCTTTTACCAATGCATAAAATGCATGGAGAAGTCATTTCGAATGACTGGTCCTCAGTGTTGTGAGAACGATGACTGGTTAAAATTTTTGGTGGTTTCTTGTTCAGTCCATAGGCCTACATCATGTGGCAAACCGGTGAGCATGTGGCTCTATTAGTATAGGAGATACCTGAAAACATATCACACTTTTCATCATAGTGCTTTTACCAATGCATAAAATGCATGGAGAAGTCATTTCGAATGACTGGTCCTCAGTGTTGTGAGAACGATGACTGGTTAAAATTTTTGGTGGTTTCTTGTTCAGTCCATAGGCCTACATCATGTGGCAAACCGGTGAGCATGTGGCTCTATTAGTATAGGAGATACCTGAAAACATATCACACTTTTCCTCATAGTGCTTTTACCAATGCATAAAATGCATGGAGAAGTCATTTCGAATGACTGGTCCTCAGTGTTGTGAGAACGATGACTGGTTAAAATTTTTGGTGGTTTCTTGTTCAGTCCATAGGCCTACATCATGTGGCAAACCGGTGAGCATGTGGCTCTATTAGTATAGGAGATACCTGAAAACATATCACACTTTTCATCATAGTGCTTTTACCAATGCATAAAATGCATGGAGAAGTCATTTCGAATGACTGGTCCTCAGTGTTGTGAGAACGATGACTGGTTAAAATTTTTGGTGGTTTCTTGTTCAGTCCATAGGCCTACATCATGTGGCAAACCGGTGAGCATGTGGCTCTATTAGTATAGGAGATACCTGAAAACATATCACACTTTTCATCATAGTGCTTTTACCAATGCATAAAATGCATGGAGAAGTCATTTCGAATGACTGGTCCTCAGTGTTGTGAGAACGATGACTGGTTAAAAATATTTGGTGGTTTCTTGTTCAGTCCATAGGCCTACATCATGTGGCAAACCGGTGAGCATGTGGCTCTATTAGTATAGGAGATACCTGAAAACATATCACACTTTTCATCATAGTGCTTTTACCAATGCATAAAATGCATGGAGAAGTCATTTCGAATGACTGGTCCTCAGTGTTGTGAGAACGATGACTGGTTAAAATTTTTGGTGGTTTCTTGTTCAGTCCATAGGCCTACATCATGTGGCAAACCGGTGAGCATGTGGCTCTATTAGTATAGGAGATACTGAAAACATA